>NW_027250799.1:1721878-1791878 GCF_044704955.1 Pristiophorus japonicus | reverse complement strand
AGAGTCGGGATTAATGGGTCCTTTTCGGGTTGGAAATCGGTGGTTAGTGCTGTGCCACAGGGATCGGTGCTGGGACCACAACTATTTACAATATACATAGATGACCTGGGGAGGGGACAGAGAGTAGTGTAACAAAATTTGCAGAAAACACAAAGATTAGTGGGAAAGCGGGTTGTGTCGGGGACAGAGAGAGGCTGCAAAGAGATTTAGATAGGTTAAGCGAATGGGCTAAGGTTTGGCAGGTGGAATACAATGCCGGAAAGTGTGAGTTCATCCACCTTGGGAAAAAAAACAGTAAAAGGGTTTTTTATTGGAATGGGGAGAAATTACAACATGCTGCGGTGCAGAGGGACCTGGGGGTCCTTGTGCATGAATCACAAAAAGTTAGTTTGCAGGTGAAGCAGGTAATCAGGAAGGCGAATGGAATGTTGGCCTTCATTGCGAGAGGGATGGAGTACAAAAGCAGGGAGGTCCTGCTGCAACTGAACAGCGTATTGGTGAGGCCGCACCTGGAGTACTGCGTGCAGTTTTGGTCACCTTACATAAGGAAAGATATACTGGCTGTGGGAGGGCTACAGAGACGATTCACTAGGCTGATTCCGGAGTTGAGGGGGTTACCTTATGATGATAGATTGAGTAAACTGGGTCTTTACTCGTTGGAGTTCAGAAGAATGAGGGGTGATCTTATAGAAACATTTAAATTAATGAAAGGGACAGACAAGATAGAGGCAGAGAGGTTGTTTCCACTGGTCGGGGAGACTAGAACTGGGGGCACAGCATCAAAATACGGGGGATCCAATTTAAAACCGAGTTGAGAAGGAATTTCTTCTCCCAAGGGTTCTAATCTGTGGAATTCTCTGTCAGGGAAGCAGTTGAGGCTAGCTCATTGAATGTATTCAAGTCACAGATAGATAGATTTTTAAACAATAAGGGAGTTAAGGGTTATGGGGAGCGGGCAGGTAAGTGGAGCTGAGTCCACGGCCAGATCAGCCATGATCTTGTTGAATGGCGGAGCAGGCTTGAGGGGCGAGATGGCCTACTCCTGTTCCTAATTCTTATGTTCTTATGTTCTCTCCGTCTCTCGCTCCCCCTCTCTCTCTCTCTTGCTACCATCTCTCTCTCCATCTGTCGCACCCCCTCTCCGTCTCTCGCTACCCCTCTCTCTCCGTCTCTCCCCCCCTCTCTCTCCGTCTCTCGCTCCCCCTCTCTCTCTCTCTCGCTCCCCTCTCTCTCTCCATCTCTCGCACCCCCTTTCCGTCTCTCGCCACCCCTCTCTCTCCGTCTCTCGCCCCCCTCTCTCTCTCCGTCTCTCGCTCCCCCTCTCTCACTCTCCGTCTCTCGCTCCCCCTCTCTCTCTCCGTCTCTCGCTCCCCCTCTCGCTCTCCGTCTCTCCCTCTCTCCTTCTCTCACTCCGTCTCTCTCTCTCTCTCTCTCTCTCTCCCGGTTTCTCGCTGCCCCTCTCTCTCTCCCCATCTCTCGCTCCCCCTCTCTCAGTCTCTCGCTCACCCTCTCTCTCTCTCCTCCTTTCCCTCCCTCTCTCTCTCTCGTCTCTCGCTCCCCCTCTCTCTCTCCGTCTCACACTCCCCCTCTCTCGCTCTCTCCGTCTCTCGCTCCCCCTCTCTCCCTCCGTCTCTCGCTCCCCTCGCTCTCTCTCTCTCTCTCCGTCACTCGCTACCCCGCTCTCTCTCTCTATCTCGCGCTCCACTTCCCTCGCTCACTGTCTCGCGCTCCCCCTCTCTCGCTCCCCCTCTCTCGCTCTCTCCATCTCTCCATCTCTCGCTCCCTCTCACTCTCTCCCAGTCTCTCGCTCCCTCTCTCTCCCTCTGTCTCTCGCTCCCTCTCTCACTGTCTCTCGCACCCCCTCTCCTCCGTCTCTCGCTCCCCCTCCCACTCTCCGTCTCTCGATCCCCCTCTCTCTCTCCGTCTCTCGCTCTTCCTCTCCCTCTCTCCGTCTCTCGCTCCCCCTCTCTCTCTCGCTCCCCTTCTCTCTCTCTATCTCTCGCTCCTCCTCTCGCTCTCCTCGTCTCTTGCTCCCCCTCTCTCTCTCCGTCTCTCGCTTCCCCTCTCAATCTACGTCTCTCGCTTCTCCTCTCTCTCTCTCTGTCTCTCTCACCATCTCTCGCTACCCCTCTATCGCTCCCTCTCTCCATCTCTACCTCCCACACTATCTACCCACCTCTCTCTCTGTCTCTCGCTCCACCTCTCTCTCTGCGTCTCTCGCTCCCCCTCTCTCTGCGTCTCTCGCTCCCCCTCTCTCTCTCCGTCTCTCGCTCCGCCTCTCTCGCTCTGCGCGTCGAGCTCACCCTCTCTCTCTGCGTCTCTCGCTAATCCTCTCTTTCTGCGTCTCTCGGTCACCTTCTCTCTCCGTCCCCCACTCCCCCTCTCTCTCTCCGACTCTCACTCCCCCCCTCTCTCTCAGTCTCTCACTCCCCCTCTCTCTCCCGCTCATTCTCTTCATCACTTTCTCCGTCTCGAACTCACCCCCTCTCTCTCCATCTATCGCTCCCCCACTCACTCTCTCCCTCTCTCCGTCTCTCGCGCCCCCTCTCTCTCTCTCTCTCCGTCTCTCGCCCTCCCTCTCTCTCTCTCTCTCTCTCCGTCTCTCGTTCCCCCTCTCTCTCTCTCTCTCTCTCTCTCTGTATCTCGCTCCCCTACTCACTCTCCGTATCTCGCTCCCCCTCTCTCTCTCCGTATCTCGCTCTCCCTCTCTCTCCGTATATCGCTCCCCCTCTCTCTCCGTCTCTCGCTCCCCTTCTCTTTCTCTGTCTCTCGCTCCCCCTCTCTCTGCGATTCTTGCACACCCTCACTCTCTCCGACTCTTGCTCCCCATCTCTCCATCTCTCACTCTCAGTCTCTCGCTCCCCCTCTCTCTCTCCGTCTCACACTCCCCCTCTCTCGCTCTCTCCGTCTCTCGCTCCCTCTCTCTCTCTCCGTCTCTCGCTCCCCTCTCTCTCTCTCTCTCTCCGTCTCTCGCTACCCCTCTCTCTCTCTCTCTATCTCTCGCTCCCCTTCTCTCGCGCAATGTCTCGCGCTCCCCCTCTCTCGCTCACCCTCTCTCGCTCTCTCCATCTCTCCATCTCTCGCTCCCTCTCACTCTCTCCCAGTCTCTCGCTCCCTCTCTCTCCCTCTGTCTCTCGCTCCCCCTCTCACTGTCTCTCGCACCCCCTCTCTCTCCGTCTCTCGCTCCCCCCCTCTCTCTCTGTCTCACGCTCCCCCTCTCTCTCTCCGTCACTAGCTCCCTCTCTCTCTCTCGCTCCCCTTCTCTCTCTCCGTCTCTCGCTCCCCCTCTCGCTCTCCCCGTCTCTTGCTCCCCCTCTCTCTCTCCGTCTGTCGCTTCCCCTCTCAATCTTTGTCTCTCGCTCCCCCTCTCTCTCTCTCCGTCTCTCTCACCATCTCTCGCTACCCCTCTCTCTCTCCCTCACTCCGTCTCTACCTCCCACTCTATCTACCCCCTCTCTCTCTGTCTCTCGCTCCACCTCTCTCTCTGCGTCACTCGCTCCCCCTCTCTCTCCATCTCTCGCTCCCCCCTCTCTCTCTCCGTCTCTCGCTCCGCCTCTCTCGCTCTGCGCGTCGAGCACTCCCTCTCTCTCTGCCTCTCTCGCTCATCCTCTCCCTCTGCGTCTCTCGCTCACCTTCTCGCTCCGTCCCTCACTCCCCCTCTCTCTCTCCGACTCTCAGTCCCCCTCTCTCTCTCTGTCTCTCACTCCCCCTCTCTCTCCCGCTCATTCTCTTCATCACTCTCTCGGTCTCTAACTCACCCCCTCTCTCTCCGTCTCTCGCTCCCCCACTCACTCCCTCCCTCTCTTCGTCTCTCGCGCCCACTCTCTCTCTCTCTCTCCGTCTCTCGCCCTCCCTCTCTCTCTCTCTCTCTCCGTCTCTCGTTCCCCCTCCCTCTCTCTCTCTCTCTCTCTCTCTCTGTATGTCGCTCCCCTACTCACTCTCCGTATCTCGCTCCCCCCCTCTCTCTCCGTATCTCGCTCTCCCTCTCTCTCTCCGTATATCGCTTCACCTCTCTCTCCGTCTCTCGCTCCCCCTCTCTTTCTCCGTCTCTCGCTCCCCCTCTCTCTCTCCGATTCTCGCACACCCTCACTCTCTCCGTCTCTTGCTCCCCCTCTCTCTCTCCATCTCTCACTCTCCGTCTCTCGCTCCATCTCTCTCTCTCTCTCCATCTCTCGCTCCCCCTCTCTCTCCATCTCCCGCTCCCTTTTTCTCTCTCACCATCTCTCGCTCCCTCTCTCACCGTCTCTCGCTCCCTCTCTCTCTCTCCTTCTGTCGCTCTCTCTCTCTCCTCCTTTCCCTCCCTCTCTCTCTCTCCGTCTCTTGCTCCCCCTCTCTCTCTCCGTCTCACACTCCCCCTTCACTCGCTCTCTCCGTCTCTCGCTCCCTCTCTCTCTCTCCGTCTCTCGCTACCCCTCTCTCTCTCTCTATCTCTCGCTCCCCTTCTCTCGCTCACTGTCTCGCTCTCCCCCTCTCTCGCTCCCCCTCTCTCGCTCTCTCCATCTCTCCATCTCTCGCTCCCTCTCACTGTCTCCCAGTCTCTCGCTCCCTCTCTCTCCCTCTGTCTCTCGCTCCCCCTCTCACTGTCTCTCGCTACCCCTCTCACTCCATCTCTCGCTCCCCCTCTCTCTCCATCTCTCGCTCCCCCTCTCTCTCTCTCCGTCCCTCGCTTCCCCTCTCACTCTCCGTCTGTCGCTCCCTCTCTCTCTCCGTCTCTAGCTCGCCTCTCTCTCTACACCTCTCTCTCTCCATCTCTCGCTCCCTCTCTCTCTCTCCGTCCCTCGGTCCCCTTCTCTCTCTCCGTCTCTCGCTCTCCCCTCTCTCACCCACTCTCTCTCTCCGTCTCTTGTTCCCCCGCTCTCTCTTTCCGGCTCTCTCTCTACGTCTCTCGCTCCCCCTCTCCATCTGCGTCTCCTGCTCTCTCTCTCCGTCTCTCGCTCCCCCTCTCACTCTCCATCTCTCGCTCCCCCTCTCAATCTCCGTCTCTAGCTCCCCCTCTCACTCTCTCCGTCTCTCGCTCCCGCTCGCTCTCTGCATCACTCGCACCTCCTCTTTCTCCGTCTCTCGCTGCCACTCTCTCTCTCTCTGTCTCTCGCTCCCCCTCTCTCTCTCCGTCTCCCGCTACCCCACTTTCGCTCTCTCTCTTTCTCTCCGTCTCTCGCTCCCGCCCTATCTCTGTCTCTCGCTCCCCTTCTCTCTCTTCGTCTCTCGCTCCCTCTCTCTCTTTCTCCATCTCTCACTCCCCCTCTCCCTCTGCGTCTCGCGCTCTCTCTCTCCGTCTCTCGCTCCCCCGCTCTCTCTCCGTCTCTCGCAACCCTCTCTCTCTCTCCGTCTCTCGCTCCCACTCCCTCTCTCTGTCTCGCGCTCCCTCTTTCTCTCTCCGTCTCTCGCTCCCCTTCTCTCTCTCCATCTCTCGCTCCCCGTCTCTCAGTGCCCCTTTCTCTCTCTCTCCATCTCTTGCTCCCCCCTCTCTCTCTGCGTCTTTCGCTCCCCCTCTCTCTCTCCGTTTCTCGCTCCCCCTCTCTCTCTCCGTCTCTCACTTCCCCTCTCTGTCTCTCACTCCCCCTCTCTCCCTTCGTCTCTCACTCCGCCTCCCTCTCTCCGTCTCTCGCTTCCCCTCTCTCGCTCCCCCCCTCTCTCTCTCTGTCTCTCACTCCCTCTCTCTCTCTCTCTCATCGCTCCCCCTCATTCTCTCCGTCTCTCGCACCCCCCTCTCTCTCCGTCTCTCACTACACCTCTCTCTCACTGTCTCTCGCTCCCCTCTCTCTCTCTCCGTCTCTCGCTTCCTCTCTCTCTCTCTCGTTCCCCCTCTCTCGCTCCCCCTCACTCGCTCTCCCCATCTCTCGCTCCCATTCTCCGTCTCTCGCCCCACCTCTCTCGCTCCATCTCTCGCTCTCCCTCTCTCTCTTCGTCTCTTGCTCCCTCTCTCACTCTCCATCTCTCGCTCCCCGTCGCTCTCTCCCCCTCGTTCTCTCCATCTCTCGCACACCCCTCTCTCACCGTCTCTCACAACACCTCTCTCTCATTGTCTCTCGCTCCCCCTCTCTATCTCCGTCTCACACTCCCCCTCTGTCGCTCCCGCACCTCTCTCTCTCTCGCTCCCCCCTCTCTCTCTCTCTGTCTCTCGATCCCACTCTCTCGCTCCCGCACCTCTCTCTCTCTCGCTCCACTCTCTCTCTCTCCGTCTCTCGATCTCCCTCTCTCGCTGCCTCTCGCTCCCCATCTCTCTCACTCCCCCTCTCTCTCTCTCTCTCTCTCCGTCTCTCACCTCCCCTCTCTCTCCTTCTCTCACCTCCCCTCTTTCTCTCCGTCTCTCGCTCCCCCTCTCTCTCCTTCTCTCGCTCCCCCCCTCTCTCTCCGTTTCTCACTCCCCCTCTCACCGTCTCTCGCTCGCCCTCTCTCTCCATTTCTCGCTCCCACTCTCTCTCTCTCCATCTCTCGCTCCCCCTCTCAATCTTTCCATCTCTCCATCTCTCGCTCCCCCTCTCACTCTCCGTCTCTCTCTCTCTCCATCTTTTGCTACCCCTCTCTCTCTCTCCGTCTTTTGCTCCCTACCTTTCTCTCTATCTCTTGCTCCCCCTCTCTCTTCGTCGCTCACAACTCCTCTCTCTCTCCGTCTCTCGCAACTCCTCTCTCTCTCTCCGTCTCTCGCTCCCACTCCCTCTCTCCCTCTCCGTCTCTCGCAACTCCTCTCTCTCTCTCCGTCTCTCGCTCCCACTTTTTCTCTCCGTCTCGCGTTCCCTCTCTCTCTCTCCGTCTCTCGCAACTCCTCTCTCTCTCTCCGTCTCTCGCTGCCACTCCCTCTCTCCGTCTCGCGCTCCATCTCTCTCTCTCCGTCTCTCGTTCCCACTCTCTCTCTCCATCTCTCGCTCCCCGTCTCTCTCTCCATCTCTGGCTACTCCTCTCTCTCTCTCTCCATCTCTCGTTCCCCCCTCTCTCTCCGTCTCTCGCACCCCCTCTCTCTCTCTCTGTCTCTCGCACCCCCTCTGTCTCCGTCTGTCGCACCCCCTCTCTCTCTCTCTCCATCTCACGCAACCCCTTCTCTCTGCGTCTCAACGCCCACCCTCAGTCTCTCCGTCTCTTGCTCACTCTCTCTCTCTACCCCTCTCTCTCTCCATCTCTCGCTCCCTAACTCGCTCCGCTTCTTTCTCTCCGTCTCTCGCTCCCTCCACTCTCACCCACTCTCTCTCTACGTCTCTCATTCCCCCGCTCTCTCTTTCTGGCTCTCTCTCACCGTCTCTCGCTCCCCCTCTCTCTCTCTCTGTCTCTCGCTCCCCCTCTCCATCTGCGTCTCTCGCTCTTTCTCTCCGACTCTCGCTCCGCCCCTCACTCTCCGTCTCTCGCTCCCGCTCTCTCTCTTCCTCTCTCTCTCCCTCTCTCTCTCCCCCTTTCTCGCCCCCTCTCTCTCCCCCTCTCTCTCCCTCTCTCTCTCCCTGTCTCTCTCCCTCTCTCTCTCCCTCTCTCACTCCCCCTCTCACTCTCTCCGTCTCTTGCTCCCGCTCTCTCTCTCCATCACTCGCCCATCCTTTCACCATCTCTCGCTGCCTCTCTCTCCCCGTCTCTCACTTCCCCTCTCCGTCTCTCACTCCCCCTCTCTCACTCCATCGCTCGCTCCCTCTCTCTCTCTCCGTCTCTCCGTCTCTCGCTCCCCTTCTCTCCCTCCATCTCTCGCTCCCCGTCTCTCACTGCCCCTCTCTCTGTCTCCATCTCTCGCTCCTCCCTCTCTCTCTCTCTCACCAACTCTCTCGGTCCCCCGATCTCTCGCTCCCATCCTCTCTCTCCACGTCTCTCTCTCTCTATCTCTCGTTCCCCCTCTCTCTCTCCGTCTCTCGCAACCCCTCTCTCTCTCCATCTCTCACTCTCTGTCTCTCGCTTCACCTCTCGCCGGCTCTTGCTCACCCTCTCTCTCTCTCCGTCTCTCGCTCCCCCTTTACTCTCACCATCTCTCTCTCTCTCTCTCTCTCTCTCCCCCGTCTCTCTCTCTCCGCCTCTCTCTCCCCGTTTCTCGCTCCCCCAACTCTCTGCATCTCTTGTTCCCCCCCTCTCTCTGTCTCTTGCTCCCCTCTCTCCCTCTCCGTCTCTCGCTCCCCCTCTCTCTCCACGTCTCTCTCTCTCTCTCGCACCCCCTCTCTCTCTCTCTCTGTCTCTCGCTACCACTCTCTCTCTCTCTCTCCGTCTCTTGCTCCCCCTCTCTCTCTCTGTCTCTCGCACTCTCTCTCTCTCCGTCTCTTGCACCCCCAGTCTCTCTGTGTCTCTCGCTCACTCTCTCTCTCTATCTCATGCTTCCCCTCTCTCGCTCTCTGCGTCTCTCGCACCCCCTCTATCTCCATCCCTCGCTGCCCTTCTCTCTCACCCCCTCTCTCTCTCCATCTCTCACTCTCCGTCTCTCGCTGCCCCTCTCTCTCTCTCTCTGTATCTCGCTCTCCCTCACTCTCCGTCTCTCGCTCCCTCTCTCACCGTCTCTTGCTCCCTCTCTCTCTCTCTCTGTCTCTCTCTCTCTCTCTCTCTCTCTCTCTCTCTCGCTCCTCCTTTCCCTCTCCTTCTCTCTACCCCCCTCTCTCTCCGTCTCTCGCTCCCCCTCTCTCTCTCCGTCTCTCAATCCCCCTCTCCGGCTCTCAATCCCCCTCACTCGCTCTCTCTTTCTCCGTCTCTCGCTACCCCACTCTCTCTCTCCATCTCTCGCTCCCTCTCTCTCTCGCTCCCCCTCATTCTCTCCGTCTCTCGCACCCCCCTCTCACTCCGTCTCTCACTACACCTCTCTCTCACTGTCTCTCGCTCCCCTATTTCTCTCTCCGTCTCTCGCTTCCCCTCTCTCTCTCTCATTCCCCCTCTCTCGCTCCCCCTCTCTCGCTCTCCCCATCTCTCGCTCCCTCTCTCCGTCTCTCGCCCCACCTCTCTGGCTCCGTCTCTCGCCCTCCCTCTCGCTCTTCGTCTCTCGCTCCCTCTCTCTCTCTCTCCATCTCTCGCTCCCCGTCGCTCTCTCCCCCTCGTTCTCTCCATCTCTCGCACCCCCCTCTCTCTCCGTCTCTAACTACACCTCTCTCTCATTGTCTCTCGATCCCCCTCTCTATCTCCGTCTCTCACTCCCCCTCTCTCGCTCCCGCACCTCTCTCTCTCTCGCTCCCCCCTCTCTCTCTGCGTCTGTCGCTCCCCCTCTCTCTCTCTCCGTCTCTCGCTCCCCCTCTCTCGCTCCCGCACCTCTCTCTCTCTCGCTCCACTCGCTCTCTCTCCGTCTCTCGATCTCCCTCTCTCGCCGCCTCTCGCTCCCCGTCTCTCTCACTCCCCCTCTCTCTCTCTCTCTCTCCGTCTCTCAACTCCCCTCTTTCTCTCCGGCTCTCGCTCCCCACTCTCTCTCCTTCTCTCGCTCCCCCCTCTCTCTCCGTCTCTTTCTCCCCCTCTCACCGTCTCTCGCTCGCCCTCTCTCTCCATTTCTTGATCCCACTCTCTCTCTACGTCTCTCTCTCACTCTCTCGCTCCCTCTCTCTCTCTCTCCATCTCTCGCTCCCCCTCTCACTCTCCGTCTCTCTCTCTCTCTCCATCTTTCGCTACCCCTCTCTCTCTCTTCGTCTTTTGCTCCCTACCTTTCTCTCTATCTCTTGCTCCCCCTCTCTCTTCGTCTCTCACAACTCCTCTCTCTCTCCGTCTCTCGCAACTCCTCTCTCTCTCTCTGTCTCTCGCTACCCCACTCTCTCTCTCCATCTCTCGCTCCCCCTCTCGCTCACTCTCCTTCCCTCGCTCCCCCTCTCTCTCTCTCCCAGTCTCACGCTCCCTCTCTCTCTCCCTCTGTCTCTCGCTCCCCCTCTCACCGCCTCTCGCTACACCTCTCTCTCTCCGTCTCTCGCTCACCCTCTCTCTCTCCGTCTCTCGCTCCCCCTCTCACTCGTCGTCTGTCGCTCCCTCCCTTTCTCTCTCCGTCTCTAGCTCCCCCTCTGTCCCTCCGTCTCTCGCTCCCCCCATCACCTAATCTCTCTCTCCGTCTCTCGTTCCCCCACTCTCTCTTTCCGGCTCTCTCTCTCCGTCTCTCGCTCTCCCTCTCTTTCTCTGTCCCTCGCTCTCTCTCCGTCTCTCGCTCCCCCCCTCTCTCTCCGTCTCTCGCTCCCCCCCTCTCTCTCCGTCTCTCGCTACCCCGCTCACTCTTGCTCTCTCGGTCTCTCACTCCCCTCTCCGTCTCTCACTCCCCCTCTCCATCTCACACTCCCCCTCTCCGTCTCTCACTCCGCCTCTCCGTCTCTCACTCCCCCTCTCCGTCTCTCACTCCCCCTCTTCGTCGCTCTCTCCCCCTCTCCGTCGCTCACTCCACCTCCCTATCTCTCACTCCCCCTCTCCGTCTCTCACTCCACCTCTCCGTCTCTCACTCCCCCTCTCCGTCTCTCACTTCCCCTCTCCGTCTCTCTCTCTCCATCTCTCGCACCCCCTCTTTCTCTCTCTCTCCATCTCACACTCCCCGTCGCTCTCTCCATCTCTCGCACCACCCTCTCTCTGCGTCTCTCACTACACCTCTCTCACTCCCCTCTCTCCCTCTCTCTCTGCGTCTCTCGCTCCCCCTCTCTCTCTCTCTGTCTCGCAATCCCTCTCTCTCTCCGTCTCCCGCTTCCCCTATCTCTCTCCGTCTC
This sequence comes from Pristiophorus japonicus, assembly GCF_044704955.1. Taxonomy (NCBI): domain Eukaryota; kingdom Metazoa; phylum Chordata; class Chondrichthyes; family Pristiophoridae; genus Pristiophorus; species Pristiophorus japonicus. The sequence continues at coordinate 1,781,268 of NW_027250799.1, read as the reverse complement.
TCGCTCCCTCTCTTTCTCTCCTACCATCTCTCACTCCCTGTCGCTTTGTATTTGGATTTGAAAATAAGGGGGAAGGAGGTCATCATGTCACACAGCCCATACGCAAGCTCTCGCTAAAATCGCTATGATACTCCCTTATGTAATTTGCCTTCTTTCAGATGTAGAATAGCAAAATCCCACAGCAGTTTCTTCTCCTGTCAGGCAGTCCTCGAATCAGTATGGCTTCAAGTTGCATGTAAAACATTTTTTCTCATATGACATGAAATACATAGTAAGATCGCGCAGCATGTTTGCACGCACTCTCTCGCTTGCACAAACACAAACAAACTAAAATTCCTGCACCCTCCCAAGGCAGTTTTTGAAATTTGAAATTGAAATCAGTGACAGACAGCACATCCCTTTTAAACGGACAGAGAATGATCCGATACTGATTGCACACCATTTTAGAGAGACAGAGAATGACCCCGGCGATCAGCGCATCACCTTAAAAGGGATACGGAAACAGAATGAACAAATACAGAGAATCGTGTAAAACTCAGCAGATCGGGCAGATTCTGTGGACGAAGATCCCGGGTTTACATTCAGTCAGATGATCATTCCGATATTTTAGGGAAAATGTAAAGTTTACAGATTTTTTCTACAAAAATAGCGCCTGGAAAAAAATAGGCAGCGAGGAGGGACAAAAGGGAATGTCTGTGATACAGTGGAGCTTAGGAGTGATTAAATAATAAATGGCATAATGCGAAAAGGCAAAGTGGGTGGTAAGCGGCCAATAAAGTAACAAAGAATGGTCCAGAGGAGGTGTTAGTGGGAACAACAGAACCATTACCAGACAATGGGAGCGGTGCTTATGATCCGATACGTTGAACCGAATGTTGAGGCCAGAAGACTATAACATGCCTGAAATATAGGGTGTGAACGCCTTTTAATCAGACAATGCAGTTTGGCCACCCCGGATTGATTTCCTCTACGGTTTGAATTCGGCAGCCAAGGGACTAATTCAAAATCCACCTTCTCACATATTTTCGGCGCTAGAGAAACAGGACGCACTCATATTCAGGGCAGAGTATGTTTCACTTTGAAGTGGAGATTGACGCTGAATGTATGCTTATCCCAATGGAGGTGAACTCATACATGCAGAAATGAAGATATATTGATCAATTATTGGTCGGAACCAACCACGGGTTTAGGTTGTCCAATGAAACACAGTGCCGAGTTCATCTGAGTTAATATAGTTTGTAAATAGCTGAGTCCGCAGCACTGATCATTGAGGGTCCACACTCGTTACCAGCTACTAACCTGAAAAAGATTAAATTAACCCTATTCTTTGTTCCTTTCCATTAAGAAAACCTTTATCCATGCTGATATATTACCGCAATACCTGAGCCCTTATCTTGTGTAATAACTGTCTATTTGGCATTTTTTGGAATGCCTTCTGGATCCTTCGGCTCCCCTTTATATATGATGCCCGTTACATCTTAAAAGCATTATAAGAAATTTGTCAAAAACGATTTCCCTTTCATAAAACCAGATTTGCTCTGCGTGATATGATTTTCTACGTGTCCTGATTCAACTTGTTTAACAATGGATTCCAGCAATTTCCCCCAACATTGATATCAGTCTAACTGGCCAGTAGGTCACTATTTTCTTTCCCCTACCTTTCTTGAGTAGCAGTGTTATATTTGCTCACTTCCATCCCAGAACAGCATCAGTAATCTACTGAATTTTGGAAGATCAAACCCAATGCATCCATTATCTCTGCATTCAGCCCTTTTATAAACCAACATGTAGCCCTTCAGATCTAGGGGGGTTGTCGGCTTTCGTCCTATTCATTGCCTTGTACTTATGCTACTTCTATTCATTGCATTTGGTTCCTCGCCCTCATTAGACCCTTGTTTCCCCAAAATTTTTGGTCTGCTTTTTGTGTATTCAAATGTGAAGACTGGTACAAAATAGTTGTTTACCGTTTCTTCCAACTTTTGGGTCCAAACTTCAAACTCGTTTTCTAATTCTGTATTTCTGTCATTCATCACTCGTGATCCGACTGCGAGTACAGCTGATACATACACCTGAGTTTGCAGGTGCTGTAGAATACATAACAGGTCCTGAGCCCTTATGATGTGTGCCTTGAAAGTCTGCATTGTTTGGCTAAGTTACTTGTCCAAATCAAGGAATTGCAATTTTTCCAGGCCCAGCTGTTTTCTAGATCAATGATTAGCTGCTCACTCATTTGTTGCAAACGAATGCTGCTAATCCGAACCACGATCTGCCCTTTTCCAATCTGATTGCATTGTCATGCACCTTCTTTTGGATGAACCGCTGCAAATTAGCTTTATAATTACAGGACAAAATCGCTTGACTAAATACGTCCCACTCAACTTACCCAAGTGTTTCTCTAAGGCTATCTGTATGTCAGTTGTACAGTCAGAAATTCTGCGTCATTATGAAAACTGGCATGTGTACAAATATCCCTGCACTCCCCAATGGCTATCCTTCCTAGAACGATGTACCAGCAAATTGGGTCAGCCTTCGAATGTTTTTTAAACCCAAATGAACACCACCGTTTGTTCATACCAGATTTTGCTCGGGTTTCTGCATGCTTTCCCAATTGTTTGACGTGACTTCAATATGGCACAATATTATTTTATTATGTATTACACAAAGGTGAGCATTTATCAGTAGTTTACAGTATAGAAATAAAATGCTATCACCCGTGCTGCCTTGGGTAAATTTTAGTTTCCTTTTGATAGGACTCTGAAAGAAACAGTCCAACGCACCAAGGGTCTCTTCCACCTCACCCCGCCTGGAGTATCTACTGTTCATTGTCCCTTGGGTTGGACTCATCCCACTCGAGGTGTTCTCTGTTCGTTGGCCTTTGCCTTGAACTCAAGCCGCTTGGGCAATTCTATGTTCATTGGCCCTTATCTTGTCTGTTCGCATCCGGATCCTCCTCCCGTTTACCACTACTGCCTGGTCCCTCTCCAGGGTCAGCCCTTGCTCCTGGTACTCTGCAGCCTAACTCTCATAAGTGCCCCTTTTATACTAATTTTCGAGGCGGTACGCTGAGTCAATATTGACACAGGTACCCAATTTGGCGTCTTCCCAAATGGTGGGATGGCCAATAGGGCGTCGAGTTTATTTCAGACGAAGGAAAGAAGAGCCGTCCCTCACCTAATCCATAAATGTGATGGACAAGGGGTGATTGACATTCCCCAAGATGCCGTATATTTATGGCTGACCAATCATCGGCCTACAAGAGGGGAAGACGGTTGTTCTTCCATTTTATCTGGGTCATGCTTTTTCTCAAGGCCTTAACCAGCAACTTTCGAACATGTGATCTCCTATTCAACAAATATTATCCTGTCGCAGGCTTCGTACTTCCAAGAACCAATTGTAAAGACAGTGCCTTATGTAGTCTCAAGACCAGTTAGTTGATTCTCACATTGTATTAATTGCATGAAGTCAGAATGCTTCTTTTTCTCAGTTTTTCAATGCTTGACACGTTTTAGACTTTAGGACTATTGTATACGTGTTAGATTAACATGAAAAGGATGAACATATAAAAAAAAGAAAAAGTTCTCTTTCAAAAATGCATGTGGTACATTGAATCTAAACGCATGTGTAAGTTTATAAGAACGGTCGACAATCAGTTCGTAGTCATTCAGTACATCTCTGGCTAATACAAAGGAGATAAAAAAAATACATATCCAATCCAGATTTAACATATAGTGGAATGTTATTTCACAAATGTGCCTGTGTTAAGTAGTGCTGCAGTAAATAGTGCAGACTGGAGCAAGAAACTCCCACTCCAGAGACTCCATCACACATATCTGGGCTGAAAATCCAGTGAATTATAGAGGGAATGTTGCACTGTCGGCGGTGCCATCTTTCAGATGAGTGTTCTGTTCTCCGAGGAGGGCGTAGCGGTCGTATGGCACCATTTCTAAGAAGAGCAGGGGAGTTATCCAGCTGCACAAACCTATATTTATCCCGCAATCAAATTCATGACTAACGGAGATGATCTTGTTATTGCAACATTGCTGTTTATGGGACCATGCTGGGTACAAATTACCCGCAGCGTTTGCTGCAAAAATACAGTGACTAAAGGTCAAAAATTATGTAATTGGCTGTAAAGCCATTTGCGTCATCCGTTGGTTGTGAAAGACGCTATGTAAATTCAAGTGTTTCTGTAAATGCGGGAAATATTGAGTGGGAGTAATTGAATGGTGGAGCATGTCCGAGCGACTTAATGCCCTAGTCCTGTCCCTGCATTCCTCGGCCTCTATAATATCACAGAACATATCAACGTGAAACTAAGGCAATGGATAATTTTAGAAGATAATGAATGGAGCAGTGTCGTGAATTCCCACCGCAGCCCACAAAATCCATGGGGAGGGAGATACGCAGAGAGATTCTGCTTCTCACGTGTCAGAAGCTATTCTAATACTGTACCGGTCCCTTGTCACAGTTAGCCCTCTGGAGACGGTTTCAACATCATCTCTAACTTTTGAAAAATGTTAATTGCATTGAAACGAGGCTTATTTCGAGCCCTTTTTTATGGTTACACTTTTCTGCCCGAGTTTTTAGATAACTTTTATGCCGTTCGTAAGATATACATTGCTCATTCAATTGCAAGGCTCAGCTCCCAGATTGAAATGGATGATTATCAAACGCCGGGAGTGGGGTAAAATTTGAAATTTGATTGGGAATTCGGGGAATTCACTTCGTGCATCGACAGGAGTGAACCGGGTCATATAACAGGAGGAAAACTGAAGCAGTTTCTGTTTAAGATGCGGCCATGCTGGCAGAGCCCGGCTTTCTGTATATTGTTAGTTAGAAATGTGAGCAATATATTAGACCAAGGTTTTGGGCAGTTTCACGTCAAACATTGTATTATTATTTTGGATATAATCAGTGCAGCACAAACATTACTGTGAAGGGAGTTGACCCGCTGCCAAATGATTGGAAGTAATGTCAATGCACCTGATCTTTCATGGTCCCACGGGAAATGTCCCACAATTATAAATGATGTTTTCTCTTAAGCTCTCTTCTCACAATTCGATGGATCTCTGTTTCCAGTGTCAATAGTCATCATAATTTCTCGGACAGAATGAGAGTTCCGTACATTGCCTATCCATTTTCCGTGTTACCACCAATTCTACAGGCAGTAATGATTTACTATCCGATTATAGCAGCCATTGGAATCCCCGGTAAGTGATTAAATTCCGTTACTAAAGTTGTGAATAAATTTGGGATTAACTGCATCAGCTCCCATCTCACTAATTGTCTTTTTGTAATGATCCTTCACAATTCAATTCAGATGCAGAAATTCAGTGACAGTATTTCTCGCTCAACCTTGTTCATTGACTGATCATTTGGTGACTTTCAATTTTCTTTAACCCCCATAAAACCCGCAGATTATTTCCGCCCTGTAATGTCTTTCAAACTGGTTCCGTTTTATCTGAGAATCGTTTAATGAGTGATTCAATGGATTATTTTAATTCCGTTTTTCCATGCCTGCTCTCCTTTCCCGTAATACTCGGTATTATCTGACAGATTATATTTTACTCAACATTCAGCTTGTTGTAAAATGCTCCATTGACTCCCGCTGTGGAGATAGACACTGACAGCCGATCATGGACATATACCTGGGAATTCGGACAGTCAAGACCAGGATTTTTTCAGTCCCGTTAATCACAATCTACCCGCTGTTCTCGGTCTGGTTCCACCAAAGTGCCGGATATTATTCCTGGTGATCACAATCCATGCCGAGTGTGGGATTGTGCTCCATGCATGAACACAGACTCTCTCCCTCATCTTCTCCACTGACCGGTGACCAGCCTGTTCTCAGACTCGCCTTCACCCTCCCGGCGGAGATTGTTCTGTCTTCAGCCGGTGGGAGGCAGCTGGTTTCTGTCACATCCATTCCTGCAGCGGTACAGGTCAGACCGGGAATCCGTGCTGTGAGAGAGCGATTGAAACAAGGCAGCTGCGCTCTATGCAGCTGTGCTGGGTATGTCCACATTTAAAAACCCGTTTTAGATTCAATACCTGCATTTTAACCAAAGCAACGTCTCCATGCCGGGTCATGGTCCCTTTATACTAATCGAACACATTTATTGTTCAGACCAAACGCTTGCAGGGTGATAGAACATCGACTGTACCCTCAGTAAGCCTGTCCGCTCGGTGATCCACACACATTCACTTTAATTGCGCTTCAGATACTGAGAGATAGAGGAATTTCTAGTCACATTTACCCACCCGGTCTCCATATCCCTTTATCGCCTCTTCCTCCAGCCACGGACCGAATCTACTTTGAATTCTGACAGTTTCTGCCTCAACCTCTATCCATGTGACTGAACTCCACCGCCTCCCCAATCCCTGCATAAAAAAGCTTCTCCCGCTCTCTCTTCTCTCTGTTCCATTGTCTTCTATTTCATCTAGTTTCTACAGCGCCTTGTTCTGCAATACACATCGACTGGAATCGGTCTGCTTCTATCTACCTTCTTCCATCCTGTCAATAATTTTAAACACATCTGTCATATCGCCCTGTAATCTGTGTTGTATTGCATTCCTCTACCTCACATTTACAGGTTATGTGGCAGAGCCCAGGGTATCGAACCAATGTGTTTTATCAGCCATTGTACCACTGACTAACTTTCCCACTTCAGTTGGGAAACTGAAATCTCACACTATGTCGCCTGAGTTCCCACCACCCTGTACTAATACATTGTCTTGCATGTTTGTGTTTGAAGAAATATGATCAGCATTAAAGTCCAATATTACGGCTGTTGTTTTTAACACTCTGCAGAGTCTGTTTGAAGAGGTTACTCAATGAGAACAGATTTGAAGTGAGCTGTCTCACTGTCCCGCTGACTCTCACAAATCTCAGGATCAATGCAGCCTAATGCTCCTACTGCAAGATTCGGCCCTGTATTACTAAGAGTATCTCTCATTATATCAGCTCACATGGTCCGTTGTAACATGTGCCGCATCAAGAGTCCCCATCATTTCTCAGAGATCAATACAGTTTGATTTATTGTATTACCATTTGCCGTGTTCCAGTTCTCGGCGTGGTAGTTGGTGTTCCCGGTAACGTGCTTAGTTTGTGAAGCAAATGCGCCAAATTGTTATTTCCATTCAATCTTGTGCCAGCTGCGGTAATTTTAACAGTAAATATGATCAGTACTCGGTGCATTGGAATGTCTATTCCCATCGTCTCAAATTGTATTACATTGTCAGTTAAGTCCCTGCTTTGATAATGTTTTTCAGTCATTATTCGTAAAAATGGGAACCCACGTAATTAGCGGTAATCCTACGACTTGGATCGATAGTTGGTTGCACGGAAGGAACCACAGAATAGGGATCAATGTTGAGAGAATTTTGGCTTTTATCACAAGGGGGAAGATATTTACAACTGAGGAAGTGCTGTTCTCGCTGTACAGAGATTTGGTCAGATCTCATTTGGAATATATACGTACAGTTTTGGGCAGCATATCGCAGGATAGATGGATTGGCCTTCGAGGGTTTTCTGCACAAGTTAACCAGACTGATACCACGATTTAAAGTATTCAAATATGAGAAAAGGTTACATAACCTTGCCTTGTATTCCATTGTGGTTAGAAGGGTGAAGCGTGATATAACCGAGCTATTTAAATAGATAAAGGTGTTCGATAGTATAAAGGCACAGAAACTGTTTCCGATGGCGGTTTAATCTAAACCAGAAGACATTATCCTAAAATTGGAGCTCGGCCATTTAGGAGTGAAATCACTAAACACCTTCTCACGCAAACTTTCGTCGAAATCTTGCACTCGATCTCCCAAAATCCTGTCAATTAATGGTCAATTGTAAATTTACAGACTCTGATCGATATATTTGTGAAGGTCAGGGTATCAAGGAGTATTGAACCAAGACGGTAATTGGAGTTAGGGTGCCGATCACCCATGGTCTACTGGAATGATGGAAAAGGCTTGTGGGGAAGAATGATCTAATCCTGTGTTCCTATACGTCAAGCACCAGATTCATCATTTCTGCAATGAGATTTTCGGTAATCGCAGGTCCAATTTCAGTGTATCTGAATGTTCTACACGAAAAACTGTCCGATGATATTATTGCAGCCCTTAGAGTTTCCAGCACTCATTTTAACAGGTTACCGATTGCATAAATCCCTGTCTCGCTGTATTACCTGAAAGGCCTAGTCATTGTTCTGTCGGTCCTGAGGTGATTATTTGTCAGATTGGGGTCACTATCGGTAATTCCGAGAATATCTCTCCTCCATTTCCTCCAGACTTTCCGAGATGTTTATTGATATTACAATGTTTTTGAATCTCCAACTCAAAATCTAACATTGTTTTACATGGAATGTCTCGGAGTAATGCCGTTCTAAGTGAGAATGAGCGCAGTATTATCACAGAGGGATGTCGTTGGAGTGTGAAATTGTTTCAGTTAATCGTTAGCAGCATCAGGAACCCCTCGCTAATGCTCTCCTCTTTGCATGCTCTGGTTAACTTATCTACCTGGCCTTTAAATGTAACAGCCGGGGCTCCCATCTGAATCAGAAGTTTTTGGGTTTGATACCCTGTCGAAAATCTAGTCTGATATTCGTATGACTTTCGCATGGCAGTTTTTCTGAATAACGCAAATCTTAGCCAACTTTACCAACCAGATGTTCTTTTTGTGAACATTGCTGTAGCATATATATACATTTAGTTACATTACAAGGTATGTTACGAAGTTGTAGAAACCATTTTCTGACAAACAGTGAAAGCCCATATTAACTTTGCTGGAGTGTTTTATTTCACGTCATTTCTGACAAATATGGTTGTGTTTTCAAGCAAATCCTGAAACCACAGTGGTGATGTATTTATTCAGAGCTGAATTCGTGCACCAAGCACAATTATGGGCCGTAGCCGCAAATTTCATTTTTAAATATTTGCAGTCAGTTATACACACATGTAATGATTATATTTGGGACATTGCACAGGCAGTGGAACCGGAGACTGAAGGGATGGAGAGCTTGGAAAATAGAAACATGAAGACACAGTAATAACGATATATTGATTGTAACTGGCAACAGTGGTGGTTGGATTCTGTGAGGAAAGTACATTGTTTTTCCTTTTTGTCCTGTCATTATATAGCAGCTGCAATAGCAACAAGATTAAATGACAAATCGTTTTGTTACTAGAATATTTGTGAATCAGGTATCACCAATATTTCAATTGTGACTCTGTTTAAACCGAGAAGATAATGAATTAATTGACAATGACATTTCTGCAGCCAACAATCTCCCCAAATATCCCCTCACCATCACCTTTGATGCCCTATTTCCTATTAAAACAATTAATCTCTCTCACTCTGGCCTTTTCCCTGTTACGACCCCGATTCTCGCTCACTCAAGTCCAAGGGCCGCAGACTTGTACGGATGTGTCGGACAACTGGTTTAACCTTTCAACGCCAGATTTGGCTAGACTGCATAAAGTATTATCGGGCCCTACTCATGTCTGCTAAAACTGCTCACTATTCCAACATCATTCTACAATGGAAACATAACCCCCGTCTACTATTCTCGACTGTTAACCTTCTTGTTAAACTCCTCTCCCCAGTCTCCACCACATTCACCTTCAACAACAAGTGTGAGTAGCTCATGGAATTATTTGTCTCAAAGATTGAGATACCCAATCAGCTGCCTCTGCCACTTCTCTTCCTTCCTCTAGCCCAACGGGTCAAACGTCCTCTAAGTTTCCACCCTGCCCTATCCATGAAGTCGCATCTCTCTCTTGTCTCTCCCTGATCTGCCCCTCTTGACCTCTCCATGCTCATCTTATTCATGAGACCCACTTCCTGCTCACTTGACCCTATTCCCACCAAGCTGCTGACCAGCCAACTTCCTTTTCTGGCTCCCGTGTTATCTGACATTGTTAATGGTGCTCTCTGCTCAGGTCCTCTCCTCTCCTTCAAATCTATCGTTATCACCCCTCTCCTCAAAAAACAACCCTTCACCACACTGGGCTTGCAAGCTACCGCCCCCTCTCCAACCTTAATTTCCACTCCAAAGTCCTTGAACATGTTGTCGCCTCCCGGAACTCCATGTTTGAAACCCTTCAGTCTGGTATCCACCATGCCACACTACCGAAACTGCTCTTATCAAACTCACAAATTGCATCCTTTGTGACATTGACAAAGATAAACTTTCCCTCCTCATCATTTTAGACCAGTCCCATCCTTTGATATGGTTCAGTACTCCATTTTCCACCAATGCCTCTCCAACTGGGTGGGAGTGCACATGCCTGGTTCCATCCATCTCTCCCTAATCGTAGCAAGAAAATCAATTGTAATCGCTTCTATTCTCACGATAAATCGTTGCATATCGTGTTCCCCAGGAATTTATCATTGGCCCCCTCCTGTTCTCCACTATATGATGCCTCTTGCCGACATCATCCGAAAACACAGCTTCAGTTTCCACATGTAGGCTGCTGATACCCAGCTCTATCTCACCCCCACTTCTCTCGAGGCCTCCAAGATCTCTAACTTGGCAGACTGCTTGTCCGACATTCAGTACTTGTTGAGCAGAAATGTTGTCCAATTAAATATTGGGAATACCGATGACATTTTCTTTGGGTCCCACCACAAACTGTGTTCACTAACTAACGACTCGATCCCTCTCCCGTGCTTCTGTCTGTGACTGAACCAGACAGTTCGCAAGCTAGCTATCCTATTAGAACGGGAAATAATCTTCTGGCCATATATCTGCAGCATAACTAAATCTACCTGTTTCCACCATCATAAAATTGCCTGTGTCCGCCCCTTCTTCAGTCCCGCTGATGCTGAAACCTCCATCCATGCCGTGATTATCTCTAGTTTGTACAGCTCCAACACACTCCTGGCTGACCTCCCACATTCTACCCTATGTAAACTTGAGGTCATTCAAAACTCGCCAGTGCATGCCCAATCTCGCACGAAATCCCACCTGTGCTCGCTGAGCGACATTGATGCCGGTTCAACAACACCTCGATTCCAAAATTCTCATTCTGTGTACAAATCCCTCCATGGCCTCGTCCCTCCCTATCTCTGTAATCTGCTTTAGCATCCCAACCACGCAATATGTCTGCGCTCCTCAAATTCTACCCTCTTGTGCATCCCTGCTTATATCTGCTCAACCATTGGTGGCCGTGCCTTCAGCTGTCTGAGCCCTGAGCTCTGGAACAGCCTCCCTAAATCCTCACCGCCTCTATACCTCCCTTTCTTCCTTGAAGACATTGCTTATAACTTCCCTCTGACAAAACTTTTGGTCGTCGGTCGTAATTTATTCTTATGTGGCTCGGTGCCAAATTTATTTGTTTTATCTTGTAACACTTCTGTGAAGCGCCTCGGGAAGTTTTATAAAGGCGCTATATAAGTAGAAATTATTGTTGTTGTTGTAATAATGTTACAATTGTTGAATTAATTAAGTGATTTGACAAATACTGAATAGGGAACATGATTTTAGCAACTTTTATGAGGCTCTGTACGTCAGATATATAAATTACTAACAGATTTGGCCATTTGCAAAGTCCAGTCGGAAATATTATCTCCTCATATTTTCGCCATTATTTCATGCAGCTCACCACCTAACAACTCTGTGGAGCACCGTCACCACACGGACTGCAGCGGTTCAAGAAGGAGGCCCACCTCCGTCTTGTAAATTACACAGGACGTCCCATTTCTTGTGTTTGATTCAGTTACTTTGTCCATTTTTCTCTGTAGATTTCCATTATACTTCTGTATCCATGGTAACCACACGTCCCTCTCACCCCATCACCGCCCCACCCTCATACCACACACTCATACTTAGCTATATTAAAATTATACACTCATGTGATTTAATTTCCAGCAAAGACTGTATTGTCGAAACAGAGTTGAACGGGAATGCAGTAAATTATTTCTACACCAGCCGCCTTATCTTGTTCAGGATATCTTTTCAGTGCTGATGTTTCTTTTGTATATGTAGTCTCTCTCTCGCTCTCTGCCTGTCTCTATTACTTTACAAATGAACACATGGTGCTCTTTACATATATCAAGTTGGAACAACTGCGATATGTCACACTATCCTGCACACCAACGGAATCCGAATCAAATACTTCTGAGCATATCTTACATTGTTGACAGATTGCGCTTGAAGCTCAGGTGCACATAATGTCCCACATCCTCTAGGATGGACTTTCCGCCAGTCTTTCTCACCAGAGAGGCAGATTCTCCATATTGCGATGTGCCGGATTAATATTAAAGATGGATTCTGCCAATTCAGAGCTAAGACCTTACCACGGAGCCTTTCTGAAGCTGACTCTGAGCAGGTATCTCCTGGACTGGATTGCAGCCTCTATTGTCACTATTGCACATATTGTTGTGACTAGTGCTGTTCACATTTTGGACTATAATTGTACACATTGTTGTGAATAGTGCTTTCACAGATTGGATTACTATTGGATATATAGTTGTGAATGGTGCTGTACATAGATTGGACTATTATTAGACATATTGTTGTGAATGGTGCTGTTCACAGATTGGACAATTATTAGACATATTGTTGTGAATGGTGCTGCTGCTCACAGAGTGGACTACAATTGGACATATTGTTGTGAATGGTGCTGCTGCTCACAGATTGGACTATTATTAGACATATTGTTGTGAATGGTGCTGCTGCTCACAGATTCGACTATTATTAGACATATTGTTGTGAATGCTGCTGCTCACAGATTGAAATATTATTAGACATATTGTTGTGAATGGTGCTGCTGCTCACAGATTGGACTACAATTGGACATATTGTTGTGAATGGTGCTGCTGCTCACAGATTGGACTACTCTTAGACATATTGTTGTGAATAGTGCTGCTGTTCACAGATTGGACTACTATTCGACATATTGTTGTGAATGGTGCTGTTCACAGATTGGACAACTATTAGACATATTGTTGTGAATGGTGCTGTTCACAGATTGGACAACTATTAGACATATTGTTGTGAATGGTGCTGCTGCTCACAGATTGGACAACTGTTGGACATATTGTTGTGAATAGTGCTGCTGTTCACAGATTGGACGACTATTAGACATATTGTTGTGAATGGTGCTGCTGCTCACAGATTGGACAACTATTGGACATATTGTTGTGAATGGTGCTGCTGTTCACAGATTGGACTATTATTGGACATATTGTTGTGAATGGTGCTGCTGTTCACAGATTGGACTATTATTTGACATATTGTTGTAAATGGTGCTGCTCATAGATTGGACTACTATTGGACATATTGTTGTGAATGGTGCTGCTGTTCACAGATTGGACGACTATTCGACATATTGTTGTGAATGGTGCTGCTGTTCACAGATTGGACTATTATTAGACATATTGTCGTGAATGATGCTGTTCACAGATTGGACTACTATTAGACATATTGTTGTGAATGGTGCTGTTCACAGATTGGCCTACTATTAGACCTACTGTTGTGAATGGTGCTGCTGTTCACAGATTAGACATATTGTTGTAAATGGTGCTGCTCACAGATTGGACGACTATTGGACACATTTTTGTGAAAGGTGCTGCTGTTCACAGATTGGACTACTATTGGACATATTTTTGTGAATGGTGCTGCTCACAGATTGGACTACTATTGGACATATTTTTGTGAATGGTGCTGCTGCTAACAGATTGGACTACTATTCGACCATATTGTTGTGAATGGTGCTGCTGTTCACAGATTGGAAACTATTGGACATATTGTTGTGAATGGTAATGCTCACAAATTGGACTACTAGTAGACCTATTGTTGTGAATGGTGCTGCTGTTCACAGATTGGACTACTATTAGACATATTGATGTGAATGGTGCTGCTCGCAAATTGGACTACTATTGGACATATTGTTGTGAATGGTGCTGCTCACAGATTGGACTACTATTGGACATATTGTTGTGAATGGTGCTGCTGCTCACAGATTGGACAACTTTTGGACATATTGTTGTGAATGGTGCTGCTCACAGATTGGATGACTATTAGACATATTGTTGTGAATGGTGCTGCTGTTCACAGATTGGACTACTATTGGACATATTGTTGTGAATGGTGCTGCTGCTCACTGATTGGACTACTATTGGACATATTGTTGTGAATGGTGCTGCTCACAGATTTGACTACTATTGGACATATTGTTGTGAATGGTGCTGCTGCTCACAGATTGGACTACTATTGGACACATTGTTGTGAATGATGCTGCTGCTCACATATTAACAACTATTGGACATAATGTTGTGAATGGTGCTGCTTACAGATTGGACTACTATCGGACATATTGTTGTGAATGGTGCTGCTGTTCACAGATTGGACTACTATTGGACATATTGTTGTGAATGGTGCTGTTCAGAGATTGGACTACTATTGGACATATTGTTGTGAATGGTGCTGCTTACAGATTGGACTACAATTGGACATATTGTTGTGAATGGTGCTGCTGTTCACAGATTGGACTACTATTAGATATATTGTTGTGAATGGTGCTGCTGCTCACAGATTGGACTATTATTAGACATATTGTTGTGAATGGTGCTGCTGCTCACAGATTGGACTACAATTGGACATATTGTTGTGAATGGTGCTGCTGCTCACAGATTGGACTACTATTGGACACATTGTTGTGAATGGTGCTGCTGCTCACAGATTGGACAACTATTGGACATAATGTTGTGAATGGTGCTGTTCACTGATTGGACTACTATTGGACGTATTGTTGTGAATGGTGCTGTTCACAGATTGGACAACTATTAGACAAATTGTTGTGAATGGTGCTGTTCACAGATTGGACAACTATTAGACATATTGTTGTGAATGGTGCTGCTGCTCACAGATTGGACAACTGTTGGACATATTGTTGTGAATGGTGCTGCTGTTCACAGATTGGACGACTATTAGACATATTGTTGTGAATGGAGCTGCTGCTCACAGATTGGACTATTAATTGACATATTGTTGTGAATGGTGCTGCTCATAGATTGGACTACTATTGGACATATTGTTGTGATGGTGCTGCTGTTCACAGATTGGACGACTATTCGACATATTGTTGTGAATGGTGCTGCTGTTCACAGATTGGACTACTATTAGATATATTGTTGTGAATGGTGCTGCTGCTCACAGATTGGACTATTATTAGACATATTGTCGTGAATGGTGCTGTTCACAGATTTGACTACTATTAGACATATTGTTGTGAATGGTGCTGTTCACAGATTGGACTACTATTAGACCTACTGTTGTGAATGGTGCTGCTGTTCACAGATTAGACATATTGTTGTAAATGGTGCTGCTCACAAATTGGACGACTATTGGACACATTTTTGTGAATGGTGCTGCTGTTCACAGATTGGACTTCTATTGGACATATTTTTGTGAATGGTGCTGCTCACAGATTGGACTACTATTGGACATATTTTTGTGAATGGTGCTGCTGCTCACAGATTGGACTACTATTCGACCATATTGTTGTGAATGGTGCTGCTGTTCACAGATTGGAAACTATTGGACATATTGTTGTGAATGGTGATGCTCACAGATTGGACTACTAGTAGACCTATTGTTGTGAATGGTGCTGCTGTTCACAGATTGGACTACTATTAGACATATTGTTGTGAATAGTGCTGCTCGCAAATTGGACTACTATTGGACATATTGTTGTGAATGGTGCTGCTCACAGATTGGACTACTACTGGACATATTGTTGTGAATGGTGCTGCTGCTCACAGATTGGACAACTTTTGGACATATTGTTGTGAATGGTGCTGCTCACAGATTGGACTACTATTAGACATATTGTTGTGAATGGAGCTGCTGTTCACAGATTGGACTACTATTGGAAATATTGTTGTGAATGGTGCTGCTGCTCACAGATTGGACTACTATTGGACACATTGTTGTGAATGGTGCTGCTGCTCACAGATTGGACAACTATTGGACATAATGTTGTGAATGGTGCTGCTTACAGATTGGACTACTATTGGACATATTGTTGCGAATGGTGCTGCTGTTCACAGATTGGACTACTATTGGACATATTGTTGTGAATGGTGCTGTTCACAGATTGGACTACTATTGGATATATTGTTGTGAATGGTGATGCTCACAAATTGGACTACTAGTAGACCTATTGTTGTGAATGGTGCTGCTGTTCACAGATTGGATTACTATGAGACATATTGTTGTGAATGGTGCTGATCGCAAATTGGACTACTATTGGACATATTGTTGTGAATGGTGCTGCTCACAGATTGGACTACTATTGGACATATTGTTGTGAATGGTGCTGCTGCTTACAGATTGGACTACTATTGGACATATTGTTGTGAATGGTGCTGCTGCTCACAGATTGGACAACTTTTCGACATATTGTTGTGAATGGTGCTGCTCACAGATTGGACAACTATTAGACATATTGTTGTGAATGGTGCTGCTGTTCACAGATTGGACTACTACTGGACATATTGTTGTGAATGGTGCTGCTGCTCACTGATTGGACTACTATTGGACATATTGTTGTGAATGGTGCTGCTCACAGATTTGACTACTATTGGACACATTGTTGTGAATGGTGCTGCTGCTCAAAGATTGGACAACTTTTGGACATATTGTTGTGAATGGTGCTGCTCACAGATTGGACTACTATTGGACATATTGTTGTGAATGGTGCTGCTGTTCACAGATTGGACTACTATTGGACATATTGTTGTAAATGGTGCTGCTGCTCACTGATTGGACTACTATTGGACATATTGTTGTGAATGGTGCTGCTCACAGATTTGACTACTATTGGACATATTGTTGTGAATGGTGCTGCTGCTCACAGATTGGACTACTATTGGACACATTGTTGTGAATGGTGCTGCTGCTCACAGATTGGACAACTATTGGACATAATGTTGTGAATGGTGCTGCTTACAGATTGGACTACTATTGGACATATTGTTGTGAATGGTGCTGCTGTTCACAGATTGGACTACTATTGGACATATTGTTGTGAATGGTGCTGTTCAGAGATTGGACTACAATTGGACATATTGTTGTGAATGGTGCTGCTTACAGATTGGACTACTATTGGACATATTGTTGTGAATGGTGCTGCTGTTCACAGATTGGACTACTATTAGATATATTGTTGTGAATGGTGCTGCTGCTCACAGATTGGACTATTATTAGACATATTGTCGTGAATGGTGCTGTTCACAGATGGGACTACTATTAGACATATTGTTGTGAATGGAGCTGCTGCTCACAGATTGGACTACAATTGGACATATTGTTGTGAATGGTGCTGCTGTTCACAGATTGGACTACTATTGGACATATTGTTGTGAATGGTGCTGTTCACAGATTGGACAACTATTAGACATATTGTTGTGAATGGTGCTGTTCACAGATTGGACAAATATTAGACATATTGTTGTGAATGGTGCTGCTGCTCACAGATTGGACAACTGTTGGACATATTGTTGTGAATGGTGCTGCTGTTCACAGATTGGATGACTATTAGACATATTGTTATGAATGGTGCTGCTGCTCACAGAATGGACTATTATTTGACATATTGTTGTGAATGGTGCTGCTCATAGATTGGACTACTATTGGACATATTGTTGTGAATGGTGCTGTTGTTCACAGATTGGACGACTATTCGACATATTGTTGTGAATGGTGCTGCTGTTCACAGATTGGACTACTATTAAATATATTGTTGTGAATGGTGCTGCTGCTCACAGATTGGACTATTATTAGACATATTGTCGTGAATGGTGCTGTTCACAGATTGGACTACTATTAGACATATTGTTGTGAATGGTGCTGTTCACAGATTGGACTACTATTAGACCTACTGTTGTGAATGGTGCTGCTGTTCACAGATTAGACATATTGTTGTAAATGGTGCTGCTCACAGATTGGACGACTATTGGACACATTTTTATGAATGGTGCTGCTGTTCACAGATTGGACTACTATTGGACATATTTTTGTGAATGCTGCTGCTCACAGATTGGACTACTATTGGACATATTTTTGTGAATGGTGCTGCTGCTCACAGATTGGACTACTAATCGACCATATTGTTGTGAATGGTGCTGCTGTTCACAGATTGGAAACTATTGGACACATTGTTGTGAATGGTGATGCTCACAGATTGGACTACTGGTAGACCTATTGTTGTGAATGGTGCTGCTGTTCACAGATTGGACTACTATTAGACATATTGTTGTGAATAGTGCTGCTCGCAAATTGGACTACTATTGGACATATTGTTGTGAATGGTGCTACTCACAGATTGTACTACTATTGGACATATTGTTGTGAATGGTGCTGCTGCTCACAGATTGGACAACTTTTGGACATATTGTTGTGAATGGTGCTGCTCACAGATTGGACTACTATTAGACATATTGTTGTGAATGGAGCTGCTGTTCACAGATTGGACTACTATTGGACATATTGTTGTGAATGGTGCTGCTGCTCACTGATTGGACTACTATTGGACATATTGTTGTGAATGGTGCTGTTCACAGATTGGACTACTATTGGACATATTGTTGTGAATGGTGATGCTCACAAGTTGGACTACTAGTAGACCTATTGTTGTGAATGGTGCTGCTGTTCACAGATTGGACTACTATTAGACATATTGTTGTGAATGGTGCTGCTCGCAAATTGGACTACTATTGGACATATTGTTGTGAATGGTGCTGCTCACAGATTGGACTACTATTGGACATATTGTTGTGAATGGTGCTGCAGCTCACAGATTGGACTACTATTGGACATATTGTTGTGAATGGTGCTGCTGCTCACAGATTGGACAACTTTTGGACATATTGTTGTGAATGGTGCTGCTCACAGATTGGACTACTATTAGACATATTGTTGTGAATGGTGCTGCTGTTCACAGATTGGACTACTATTGGACATATTGTTGTGAATGGTGCTGCTGCTCACTGATTGGACTACTATTGGACATATTGTTGTGAATGGGGCTGCTCACAGATTTGACTACTATTGGACATATTGTTGTGAATGGTGCTGCTGCTCACAGATTGGACTACTATTGGACACATTCTTGTGAATGGTGCTGCTGCTCCCAGATTGGACAACTATTGGACATAATGTTGTGAATGGTGCTGCTTACAGATTGGACTACTATTGGACATATTGTTGTGAATGGTGCTGCTGTTCACAGATTGGACTACTATTGGACATATTGTTGTGAATGGTGCTGTTCACAGATTGGACAACTATTAGACATATTGTTGTGAATGGTGCTGTTCACAGATTGGACAACTATTAGACATATTGTTGTGAATGGTGCTGCTGCTCACAGATTGGACAACTGTTGGACATATTGTTGTGAATGGTGCTGCTGTTCACAGATTGGACGACTATTAGACATATTGTTGAGAATGGTGCTGCTGCTCACAGATTGGACAACTATTGGACATATTGTTGTGAATGGTGCTGCTGTTCACAGATTGGACGATTATTGGACATATTGTTGTGAATGGTGCTGCTGTTCACAGATTGGACTATTATTTGACATATTGTTGTGAATGGTGCTGCTCATAGATTGGACTACTATTGGACATATTGTTGTGAATGGTGCTGCTGTTCACAGATTGGACGACTATTCGACATATTGTTGTGAATGGTGCTGCTGCTCACAGATTGGACTACTATTAGATATATTGTTGTGAATGCTGCTGCTGCTCACAGATTGGACTATTATTAGACATATTGTCGTGAACGGTGCTGTTCACAGATTGGACTACTATTAGACATATTGTTGTGAATGGTGCTGTTCACAGATTAGACATATTGTTGTAAATGGTGCTGCTCACAGATTGGACGACTATTGGACACATTTTTGTGAATGGTGCTGCTGTTCACAGATTTGACTTCTATTGGACATATTTTTGTGAATGGTGCTGCTCACAGATTGGACTACTATTGGACATATTTTTGTGAATGGTGCTGCTGCTCACAGATTGGACTACTATTCGAACATATTGTTGTGAATGGTGCTGCTGTTCACAGATTGGAAACTATTGGACATATTGTTGTGAATGGTGATGCTCACAGATTGGACTACTAGTAGACCTATTGTTGTGAATGGTGCTGCTGTTCACAGATTGGACTACTATTAGACATATTGTTGTGAATGGTGCTGCTCGCAAATTGGACTACTATTGGACATATTGTTGTGAATGGTGCTGCTCACAGATTGGACTACTATTGGACATATTGTTGTGAATGGTGCTGCTGCTCACAGATTGGACAACTTTTGGACATATTGTTGTGAATGGTGCTGCTCACAGATTGGACTACTATTAGACATATTGTTGTGAATGGAGCTGCTGTTCACAGATTGGACTACTATTGGACAAATTGTTGTGAATGGTGCTGCTGCTCACTGATTGGACTACTATTGGACATATTGTTGTGAATGGTGCTGCTCACAGATTTGACTACTATTGGACATATTGTTGTGAATGGTGCTGCTGCTCACAGATTGGACTATTATTGGACACATTGTTGTGAATGGTGCTGCTGCTCACAGATTGGACAACTATTGGACATAATGTTGTGAATGGTGCTGCTTACAGATTGGACTACTATTGGACATATTGTTGTGAATGGTGCTGCTGTTCACAGATTGGACTACTATTGGACATATTGTTGTGAATGGTGCTGTTCACAGATTGGACTACTATTGGACATATTGTTGTGAATGGTGCTGCTGCTCACAGATTGGACTACTATTGGACATATTGCTTTGAATGGTGCTACTCACAGACAGGACTACTATTAGACATATTGTTGTGAATGGTGCTGCTCACAGATTGGACTACTATTAGACATATTGTTGTGAATGGTGCTGCTCACAGATTGGACTACTATTGGACATATTGTTGTGAATGGTGCTGCTGCTCACAGATTGGACTACTATTGGACATATTGTTGTGAATGGTGCTGCTACTCACAGACTGGACTAATATTGGACATATTGTTGTGAATGGTGCTGCTCACAGATTGGACTACTATTAGACATATTGTTGTGAATGGTGCTGCTCACAGATTGGACTACTATTAGACATATTGTTGTGAATGGAGCTGCTGTTCACAGATTGGAATACTATTGGACATATTGTTGTGAATGGTGCTGCTGCTCACTGATTGGACTACTATTGGACATATTGTTGTGAATGGTGCTGCTCACAGATTTGACTACTATTGGACACATTGTTGTGAATGGTGCTGCTGCTCACAGATTGGACTACTATTGGACATAATGTTGTGAATGGTGCTGCTTACAGATTGGACTACTATTAGACATATTGTTGTGAATGGTGCTGCTGTTCACAGATTGGACTACTCTTGGACATATTGTTGTGAATGGTGCTGTTCACAGATTGGACTACTATTGGACATATTGTTGTGAATGGTGCTGCTGCTCACAGATTGGACTACTATTGGACATATTGCTTTGAATGGTGCTACTCACAGACTGGACTACTATTAGACATATTGTTGTGAATGGTGCTGCTCACAGATTGGACTACTATGAGACATATTGTTGTGAATGGTGCTGCTCACAGATTGGACTACTATTAGACATATTGTTGTGAATGGTGCTGCTGCTCACAGATTGGACTACTATTGGACATATTGTTGTGAATGGTGCTGCTACTCACAGACTGGACTACTATTGGACATATTGTTGTGAATGGTGCTGCTCACAGATTGGACTACTATTAGACATATTGTTGTGAATGGTGCTGCTCACAGATTGGACTACTATTAGACATATTGTTGTGAATGGTGCTGCTCACAGATTGGACTACTATTGGACATATTGTTGTGAATGGTGCTGCTACTCACAGACTGGACTACTATTGGACATATTGTTGTGAATGGTGCTGCTGCTCACAGATTGGACTACTATTGGACATATTGTTGTGAATGGTGCTGCTGCTCACAGATTGGACTACTATTGGACATATTGTTGTGAATGGTGCTGCTCACAGGTTAGACTACTATTAGACATAATGTTGTGAATTGAAAATAAATTACATTGACAGAACGCTTTTCCTGCAATAAGCATTCCTAACATGCGTCATAGAGGCATGAGGAAAGCAGACAAGTAAGTAAATATGGAATCTAATGCTTTGTCAACGAGCGGGTTTCATTTAAGTATAGAAGGATGAGAGAGGCGTGGAGATATGTCGGGTCTTACATGGTAGAAAGAGGAATCTTATCATTCTTTATTTGATCTGGATGTGATAGATTATGGAGTAATTTTACAAGAGCCACATTGACAAGATTCGATTAAAATTTACATAGGTATCATATTGTACCTTACCCTGAGTAAGTCAGAGAAGAGAATGGAGGACACTGCCCTACAACAGTAACACGTGTATTTATATAGCACCTTTCAAATACAACAGAATATCCAAGGGCATTTCATAGAAGTACAATTAGAGGCAAGTAGACCCCGGCCAAAGAAGTGGACAATAGGAAGTGTGGTCATAAGTTCAGTCATAAAATAGGTTTAAGAACACAAGAAATAGGAGCAGGAGTAGGCCATACGACCCCTCGAGACTGCTCCACCATTCAATAATGTCATGGCTGATTTGATCATCAGCTCATCTTGCCTGCCAGCTCCCCATAACCCTTAAATGGAAGTTGGAGGAGGTATCTGAAAACAACAGCAACTCATGTGGTAGATATGTATGTTACTTTTGTGAACTTCCAGATAGTATTCGACAAGCTTCCACGCGATGAATTCTTACCACAAATTAGAGCGCCTGGAATTGGAGGCAACCTATGTTGTTATTTGTTTGCAGACAGAGAGTAGAGATAATGATAATGATACTTTATTAGCAGAATGTGAATAGTCGTGTCTCCTGAGGATCTGTATGGGGCTGCAGATTTTTTATTATATATATGCATGACTTGGACGAAGGGAATACCGAGCCATAAATCTAAGTTTGTTGATGAGAGTAAGTTAAGTGGCAAAGTATATAGTATAGATGGAAGCAACATGTTTCAAATGCACTGATAGATTGAATGAGAAAAGCTATGGCAGAGGCTTTCAATGTGACAAAGTGTGATCATAGTCCACTTTTTACCTCAGAAAATTACATCAGCGTGTATTCTTAAAGCCAGAAACTAGTGCTGTGGATTGTCATGGAGATTTACATGTCCATGTTCAGAAATCGCTAAAAATTACTGGACACGTACAAAAATAAAACATACTAATAGTCTTTTTCTCAAGAGGGCAGGAATGATAGGTGGACATTTTGTTACAGCTGTACAGAGCATTGGTTAGAACCCAGCTGGAATATCTGCATTCAATTCCGGGCACGGCACCCCAAACAGGATATATGGATATATTGGCTTTGCAGTTGATGTACTGCAGAATCACCAGAAGGATGCCAGTACTAAAACGATTGAATTCTGAGGACAGTTTGCATCGACCAGACTTGGAAAGCCTTGAACTTTATGATGGTTAATGGGTTTGATAGGGTCGATGGTGAGAATCTATTCCCTCTCAAGGGAGATTCCAGAAAAAGTGGGCGTAATCTATAAATGAGTGCTAAACCTTTCAGGGTTAATATCGGGAAACACTTCTTCACACAACAGTTGAGGAAATCTGGAAATCTCTGCAAAAAAGAACTTTGGAGGCTGTGTGTCAGTACAATATTTCAAAGCTCAGTTTGTTAGGTTTTTCTTATGCAGTGCTACTTGTGGTTACTAAATCAAGGCAGGTAGAATGGGTAAAGATATAGACCAGCTATGATCTGACAGAAAGCACATCAGATACGAGGGGCTGAATGGCCTGCACGATTTCCTATTGGGAGTTGTTCCTTCCTATTTTCCTAGTTGGCTAAAAGCACAATTTGTAATTGTGGGGCAGAGGGAGGGCTTCAATATAATAATCAAATTCGACGGCACACAGTACATGGAAGGATTGTACGTCTAGGGAAGATTATAGAGACAGGATAGGTCCGTTTTTGCAGGGATTGTAACAAATGGAAGAAAAATAAACTCGGGGCTTTGGCGGAACTACACCGATATAGATGAGCAAGGAGATGGGTAATTTGTAAGAGGGTTCCAGCGTGGTGTAGGATAGGCGCAGCAGAGTTTTGGATGAACAAGTATATGGGCGGTGTAGGATGGGAGGTTAGCCCGCTGTACAGTGATATAGTCGGGTTGGGATGTGAAAAACGCATGGATGAAAGTTTCCACATCTGATGGACTGAGGCAAGATTGGAGGCAGCGAAAATACGGAGGTTGGATGTTGTTGATCTTTGTTATGGAGTGACAATTTTGTATAAAGAATAGTATTAGGATCTTTTAGGGTACTGAGTCTAATTCTGAACTAACGGCCATAGTCGGGATTGGTATTGTTGGCCAGGAAACAACATTTGTGGCTATTATTAAAGATGATACTTTTAGACTTGCCAATGCTTGATTAGAGAAAAGTTTAGCTCATCCAAAACAAGATGTTGGGCAAATAGTCTGACAACACAAGGAGGGGATCGAGAGAGGTGATCGAGAATTAAAACCGCTGTCATCAATGTATTTGTAAAAGCTGATCCCATATCTGTAGATCAAAGATTCAATGGGAAGCATATAGATGGCGAATAATGGAGGGATAGGATACATCCTTGGGATTCTTCAATTGTAATGGTGCTGCGGGACGTGGGGGAGGGGGTGAAGCCATTGCTAGCGATTCTCTGACTCCGTTCAGATGAGTAAACGTGGACACAAGCAAGAGAAATCCCAACAAGAGACCACTGTCAGAGCAATGAAGAGGCGACGGATTGGATGAGAGGACAGAGAGTCTGGAGCTGATGAATACATGATTGTGGTTTCAGAGCTAGATGGGCGAAGGGAGCGGCAGATGCCGGCAATGCTGGTCGGTGGTGGTGAAAGTAGGCGTCTTCTGTAATGGAGAGGATATGAGTCCGGAAACTCATGTCAGGCAGGAATAGGGATCAGAGGTTATAAAACATCATATTCAGCCTGAGACAATAGCCAGAGATATGGATGGAATTGGTGAAAGTGTTATGGAGTTTGTCGTGGGTGCAGAGATAATTGCTTTGATCCTGGCAATATTTAACTGGAGAATATCGCAGCTAATGCAGAACTTTTCAGTCGGATAACACAGAGGTAATGGAGGGTGGAGAGAGCTGGTGGAGAGCTGGAGCTGGGAGATGTTATTCCAGTTGTACAGGGCCTTAGTGAGGCCACATCTGAAATATTGTGTTCAGTTTTGGTCTCCTAATCTGAGGAAGAACGTTATTGCTATTGAGGGAGTGCAGCGAAGGTTCACCAGACTGATTCCCGGGAGGGCAGGACTGACATATGAGGAGAGAATGGATCGACTGGGCCTGTAATCACTGGAGTTTAGAAGTTTGAGAGGGGCTGGGGGCTCGACATCTGGAGCTGTTCGGCATTTGGGAAGGATTCTGATGGGGCGGGTTGGATGCGGGGGGAGTGTTCCCGGTTTTGGGTGGGTCCGGAGCCGAGGGGGGCATGCTCTTGGGATGGGGGAGGTGGGCTGTTTGGGGCTATGATTGGGAGGGAGTTCTTCACTCGGGGAGTTGTTGGCCTGTGGGGTTCCCTGCCGCAGAGAGTTGTTGAAGCCAGTTCATAGGATGTGTTTTCGAGGGAGTTGGATGTGGTCCTTGCGGCTGGGGTTGTCGGGGGTGTGGGTTGGGGGAGGTGCTGGGATGGGTGACCAGCCATGATCTTGTTGAATGGCGGTGCAGGCTCGATGGGCCGAATGGCCTACTCTTTCACCTATTTTCTATGTTTCTCTGTTTCTATGTCAGCAGACATGTGGAAGCATAGAAACATACAAACTTTTGACAGGACTGGACAGGTAAAATGCAGGCATAATGTTCCCGGTGTTGTGGAAGTACAGAACCAGGGGACATAGTCTTAGGATAAGGGCTATGCTATTTAGGACTGAGATGTGGAGACATTTCTTCACTCAGAGAGTTGTTAACCTGTGGAATTCCCTACTGCAGAGAGTTATTGATGCCAGTCCGTTGGATATATTAAAGAGGGAGTTAGATATGGCCCTTACCGCTAAAGGGATCAAGTGGTATGGAGAGAAAGCAGGAAATGGGTACTGAGGTGAATGATCTGCCATGATCTTATTGAATGGTGGTGCAGGCTCGAAGGGCCGAATGGCCTACTCCTGCACCTATTTTCTATGTTTCTCTGTTTCTATGTCAGCAGACATGTGGAAGCAGAGCCCAAGTCTGCAGATGATGTCACAAAGGGCAGCATGTAGATGAGGAACAAGAGAGGGAAATAATGGACTGTTCGGAGCTCTGTAGTTGACGGTGCAGATGTGGCAAGAGAATTCATTGCTGTAGACGCTGTGACTATGATCAGATCGATTAGACCAGTACAGAGTTAAGGTAGTCCCATCGAAAGTGGCCACAGTCAGAGGTATGGAGAGGTCACGGTGAGTTGTTGCACGTTTGGAGGAGAGAATGGAGATAGAGAGCGTTGAGGCCATGGAGGTGGTTAAACCCCCTGAAGAGAATCTTAATTTAAGGACTTGGTGGACTGAGAGGCAATGAGGTTCAGTGAGGGCGAGGGTCATGTGCGATTCGGAACTGGAGAGGGATGGATAAGGACAGCTGAGTTTAGAATCGTTTGACATTGATGGAGGGTGGGGATTGCCGACCAAGAGTAAACTGGAGGAATGGAGTCAGAAGATGGCACAGTTCTGATTTTACTGGAGCTTTTAACCAATGTGGAATTGACCACCTGCGTTAAAATAGCGGAGAGAAGAAAGTCAATGGTCGTGGTTGAGATTCCGTTCCCTAACATCATGCACCGTAATTTCTGGTCTCCAATCCTGAAAATGGTCTTTAACTGTCCCTGTGTCAGAGACTGAATCTTCATAATTGTACAATGAAACTGCAGGGACAGAGTGAAACGGGTCTGTCTGTGTCCATGGATTCACTGTACAATGCAGGGAAATCCGTTACATTTATAAATGAATCGGCAGGATTGAAAATGGTCAAGACAAGTACATGAAAACTGCAGATGAAGCCGCTCATTATTGTTGGTTCAGTATTGTATGAACAGAACTTCAGCCTTATTCCCAAGAGAGGTCTGATCTTGGTAACATCCTGGGACTTTGAGATGTTGAGTGTTATTCACCGCATTATTTTCATCAGAGTCAAAGATCCTGATATGATGTATTTGTTCAAGTGACTGAAACCAATAACAATCATCAGGGGTGCAGCAGTGTCAGTGGAGACTTACCCTCTGTATAAATCACGGCCCATTGCAATGTATCAGCTCAGAGTGTCTGCCGGAGCAGGGGATTGCACTCCAACAGAAGTCGCAGCTCCTCACAGATATGGGGTATCCATTAATCTTTCAGGTAGAAGAGATTTATTATCCTGTTCTTGCAGCTGTTGGACTTCCTGGTAAGCCGATATATCAACAGTCAGTTATGTAAATCTTTGTTGAATTTGCTACTGTGATTGGTAATCTTTTACTCGCTGCATGTTTTACACAGTCACCTGTTCTGTTCCAGCAGTGAATGGTGAGATGTATCTTTCTCTGCTCTTTCTGTATTGAATTGACTGCTTTATATCAACAACGATCGCTGTGTAGCCAACCTTCGAGAATGTTAGTACCTTATTATCTGTACTGAAAGTATTGGAATCATGAGTCTGGCTTAGAGCAGGTATCAGACCATCAGTTCTTTTTCTCAGTCGACAGAAGCTTCTTGACCTGCCGAGTATCTCCAGCATTTTATGTTTTATATCACACCTTCAGAAATAAGAGTTTCATGTTGTGAGCTAACCTGTCCTGGAATATTATTAATGAATGTGTTTCCAGTGATTGAAATTAGACAGCTCACGGTCTCCATGTTAGATGAAGGGCTGCAATTTAAAATAATATGATCATGTTTGTTGTATGTAATGTAGACGAAGGGAATTGTTCAGGTAAGTAGACTGATAAGTGGGTGTTCTATAGAAATAATATGGTTCCATTTAACTGGGATTCCAATAAGTATTGGTTATCACTGTAATGAAATATTATTTCACTGTGTATGTATCTGAATCTGCTTCGGAGGACTGGCTACTGAACCGAGTTTGCAGCTGTAACCTTCACATCTCGTTTTCTGCTTCAGCGTTCAATGCCTGTCACTAACATTCGTTACAAAATGAAATGTTTTGAGGTTATCTTGTATTAGTTTGCACTTTGTCTGTTGGAATCAGGAGCCCTACTATTGATGTAGGAATTACAAGTAGCAGCCGTGATGTTGTCATTTTGTTAACAGAACTATCATGCCATCTAGCGCTGCGCTTTAAAATAATAGGATCATGTTTGTTGCATGTATTGGAGATGAAGGGAATTGTTTAGGTGAGTAGACTGATAATTGCGTGTTCTATAGAAATATTAAACTATTCACAGAGGCTTCACCTTTGAACAAACTGACTCTGAGAATAAAAACATTGAAAACGTGGAAGGAGAATAGCATGCAGCTGCAGGATGTTCGCATTGAATCGGTTGTGAAAAAGGCATTGAGAAAGTGATTGGAGACAATGCGGAGAGATGGAGAGGAGCGATGGAGAAATAGACTGAGAAGGAAAACTACAGGGAGGGTGAAGGGAAAGAGAGCGAGAAAGAGAGGGAGAGGGTGGAGATAGAGAGAGGGGCAGCTTTGTGAACAATGAATCAGATTGAACTGTTGAAACTTCCTGTACAATTAAGATGACAACATGTGCCTTGAAGGTGACATTAGGATGTTGTGAGATTGTGAGGGTTTTATTCTGTCGCTATATGGTCCTCACTCTGTTTTGGTAAATTGTTATTTTACTTGTTTACTGACTGAATATCAAAAGATAATTGAAATGTTGTATAGAATAGAATCCTGCATTTCTTGAGCGTAATGCATTATTAGGATACTGCATTTTAAAAACTCTGTCAACTAAATTCAATACAAAACGAGGCTGGTTTTGTATTGAATTAACATATTAAATACAATTTTACTTTATAAATTTACAGGACACACTTTGTCACCAACGAGCTGTTACCTGACACCAATGGTTGAAAGTATGAATTGAGTTGTGCTACTGGGATTTATGAATTAGATTTTATCTAACACTCTGCTGCAGGCTCACTGTGAATCCCAGCCTCTCCTCCCACTGCATTCAATCCCCTGTCTCCTCATCCGCTGCTTCAGTTTGTCCACTTCCCCAAAACCTGTGGTCCAGATTCCCCTAAAGCTCCTACATTACATTTTCCTTGTTTCCCTCCCAATCTTACTCACTAACTCCACCTCCTGTTGCCTCTTACAATCAGAACCTAAACCTTGAACTCATTGCCATGGCTCTCGGCCTTTCCCGGTTTGTGTCAGCCTCTTCCGATCTCTTAACACAGAGCAACAAATGCCCCATCGTCTCCAGAAACCTTCCCGACCTTTAATGTATTTATTCCTCTGTCTGGAGATAAAATCCGGTCTAACTTAATTTAATGATAATTGGAACCATTAAGGCGGACTCGCTAACAGACGGCACATGATTTGTTTCTCAAAAAGACGGCACTAAAGAGCTCATCTGGACATGCAGTAAATGACCACCCTGCAGGTAAAGGAAAATAGGCAAAGCCACCAATCAAAGTCACTGCTGGGGTCCTGATGAGAATGGGAGCACTGCGGAGAAATGAGAGAGAAACTCATGGATGGACAGACAGAGAGGTAGACAGATAGACAGAGGGATGGAACACTGGAATCCCCAGAGGCGGGTCAGGACTCAGACTGTGCTCATCTTTTCTCTTTATTTATCTCTGTCTGTCGGTGATTTTTTTATCTCTCTCCATTTCTGTGCATCTCTCCCTTTCCAAGACTATCTGTCTGTTATAAATTCCATGTCTGTAACTGTTTTATTTCTCGCTCCCGCAAACCGGCGGCTGCTCAACTCTTTCTGTTGCTCTCTGTCTCTCTTTATATCCTTCTCCGTTCCATCGTGTCTCCCTCTCCCTCTCTCTATCTCCAACTCGCTCCCTCTCTCTCTCTCTCTCTCTCTCTCCCTCTCTGTAAATATATATATATATCTGTTTGTCTGTCTCTTTGTCTGTCTCTCTATCTATCTTTCTATATATATATATCCATCTATCTGTCTCTCTACATCTCTGCCTCTGTCTCTGTCTCTCTCTCACCCCCCCCCCCTCGTCTCTCTCACTATCTATCTATCTATCGACATATATATATATATGTATATATATTTTTTAGTATATATGTATACATGGTCTCCATCTGTCTCTCCATCGCCCGATCACTCCATACACCTACCTCTCTCTTTCTCTTCATCTCTCTCCCTCCGTCTCTCTCTTTCTCCATAGAAACATAGAAAATAGTTGCAGGAGTAGGCCATTCAGCCCTTCTAGCCTGCACCGCCATTCAATGAGTTCATGGCTGAACATGCAACTTCAGTACCCCCTTCCAACTTTCTCGCCATACCCCTTGATCCCCTGAGTAGTAAGGACTTCATCTATCTCCCTTTTGAATATATTTAGTGAATTGGCCTCTGTGGTAAACAATTCCACAGGTTCACCACTCTCTGGGTGAAGGGGTTTCTCCTCATCTCGGTCCTAAATGGCTTACCCCTTATCCTTAGACTGTGACCCCTGGTTCTGGACTTCCCCAACATTGTGAACATTCTTCCTGCATCGAACCTGTCTTAACCCGTCAGAATTTTAAACCTTTCTATGAGGTCCCCTCTCATTCTTCTGAAGTCCAGTGAATACAAGCCCAGTTGATCCAGTCTTCATTGATAGGTCAGTCCCAACATCCCGGGAATCAGCCTGGTGAATCTTCGCTGCACTCCCTCAATAGCAAGAATGTCCTTCCTCAAGTTAGGAGATCCAGGCCTCTCTCCCTCTCCAACTCTGTCCACCTGCCTCTCCCTTGCCATCTCTCCCTCTCTTTTGCGACTTCCTCCATCTTCTCTCTCCTTTGCATCTCTCTCTTGCTCTCTGTCTCTGTCTCTCTCGCACTCTCTATTTCTCTCTCCCTCTCTCGATGGAGGTAGAGATACAGAAAGAGTAAGAGGGCGATGGAGGAAGATGCAGCGGGAGATGGAGAAATATGAAGTGATACAAGAAGGTAGAGAGAGAAGGAGGAAGCGGTAGAGAGAAAGAAAGAAACAGGTAGATATGGAGGAAGAGAGAGGAAGAGGTGTAGATAGGTAGAGAATGATGGAGGTAGATGAAGAAGGAAATGGAAAACGTGTTGTGAGAAATGGAGAACGGGGTAGAGAGAGCTGGAGAAAGAGGTAGGGAGAGATGGTGAAAGAGTTAGGTAGAGATGGTGAAAGAGGGAGGGAGAGCTGGTGAAGGAGGGAGGGAGAGATGGTGAAAGAGTTAGGGAGAACTGGTCAAAGACGGAGGGTGAGCTGGTGAAAGAGTGACAGAGATGGAGAAAGAGTTAGGGAGAGATGGTGAAAGTGGGAGGTAGAGCTGGTGAAAGAGAGAGGGAGAGCTGGTGAAAGAGGGAGGGAGAGCTGGTGAAAGAGGGAGGGAGAGCTGGTGAAAGAGTGACAGAGATGGAGAAAAAGTTAGGGAGAGATGGTGAAAGTGGGAGGTAGAGCTGGTGAAAGAGAGAGGGAGAGCTGGTGAAAGAGGGATGGAGAGCTGGTGAAAGAGGGAGGGAGAGCTGGTGAAAGAGGTAGAGAGCTGGTGAAGGAGGGAGGGAGAGATGGTGAAAGAGTTAGGGAGAACTGGTCAAAGACGGAGGGTGAGCTGGTGAAAGAGGGAGGGAGAGCTGGTGAAAGAGGGAGGGAGAGCTGGTGAAAGAGGCAGGGAGAACTGGTGAAAGATGGAGGGAGCTGGTGAAAGGGGTAGGGAGAGCTGGTGAAAGTGGGAGGGAGGGAGAGATTGTGAAGAGGGAGGAAGGGAGAGATGGTTCAAGAGGGAGGGAGAGATGGTGAAAGAGGGATGGAGAGATGGTGAAAGAGGGACGGAGAGTTGGCGAAAGTGGGAGGGTGAGATGGTGTAAGAGGGAGTAAAAGCTGGAGGAAGAATTACAGAGATGGAGAAGGAGGAAGTGACAGATGAAGGAAGAGGTAGAGAGAGAAGGACAAGTGGTCGCGATGGAGGAAGAGGTGGACAGAGGGTGACGGAGATGGCGAAAGTGGTGGAGATGGAATAATTCGAGAGAGATGAATGAGGAGGAAGAGCGATGGAGAAAGAGAGAGAGAGATGGAGAAAGAGGTAGAAATAAACGGTGGAAGAGGTCGAGAGAGATGGAGAACGAGTAAGAGAGAGATGCCGAAAGATGCAGAGGGAGATCGAATGAGAGGTACACAGAGATAGGGAAAGGTTGAGGGAGATCGTGAAAGAGGTATAGGGAAATTAAGAATTGTAGAGAGAAATGTATACAGAGGTAGAGAGAGAGAGAGACAGAGATATATGGAGATGGGGAAAGAGGTAAAGAGAGATGGAGAAAGAGATAGAAGAGAGGTAAGGAGAGAGTGAGAAATAGGTAAAGACAAATGGAAGAGGAGGGAGAGATGGAAAAAGAGGTCGAGAGAGATGAAGAAAGAAGCAGAGATAGATGGAGAAAGAGGTAAACAGGAGAAAAGGTGTAAGAGGTAGAACGAGGGAGTTGTGGATGCTGAGAGCTGGGGTGCAGAAAGCAATATGTAGGGACTGGTATGCGAGTGAGTTTGCATTGTAGGGAGGCAGAAACGGGGGTTATACTGCACGCTCGTGGAAAGCTCCGTGGATATTCATCCAAGGGCTCCCTCGGTGCCTGTCTTCCCTATTTTAGCTAGGCAATCTTTCAGTCTCCAACTTCCCCTCTGACCGTCTTGTGTTCCAAGTGTAGTCAGGGAAGGGGACTACACAGATTCACTTTAGTTTAACTCGGGGCTGGACTGCCCTGTGGGATCAGTGCAGTGACGGGGGAATCTAGCACAACCTATCCACAAGTCCAGAAAACAAACCGTATCGAGGAAATAAAATTTTTCTAGTACATTACCCAATCAGACTCCTGCGTCGCTTGACGTTGTGAGTGTAATCAGAGGGATAACGGTCCGTATCTTAGAACTTTCCAAACCGCCCTGTTTAGGGCAATCGGTCAATGAGTAATTACCCTCAGTGCTCCAGCCAGACACATCAGAACCCAACTCACATATACAGGCCACATTCTGTTCCAGGAGAGGTCAGGAGGTGTAGGGGACGAGACTGCTCTATCATCGCATTTAACATCTGTATTCACGTGTTGTCACTTGCTGGCTGTTGTAAAATCGGCCTGGTAAGTCTTCACAATAAGAAAGTGGGATGAAGAAGTTCGGCACACACATTAACGGTAGCCGTTCTTTCTCTGACTTTCTCTGTTTCTATAATTTATCGGAGCCCCTCTGTACAGGATCTATCTATTCCATTGAGGTATAAGACTGTGTAATAATGGTTCTTCTGAACAGTATCTGGCTCACACAGTGTGGATTTGAACTATGTAATAAGTGCACCTGTTTACACTGCGGGCCTGTCAGAGTGAGGCATCAGACTATGTAAGATGTTTCCAACGTATACATTGTGTATCTTTCCCAATGTGGACTCGGACTCTGGAACATGTGTCCCTGTGAACTGTGTGTTTCTCAAAATGATGTCGAACGCTGCAAGAAATGTCCCTGTGTATGATCTGTGTCTCTCACAGTTTAGAGATAGCTCTGTAACAAGTGTCCCTGTGTACAGTGTGTGACTTCCAGTGTGGAGTCAGGCTCTGTAACAAGTGTCCCTGTGTACAGTGTGTGACTTCCAGTGTGGAGTCAGGCTCTGTAACAAGTGTCCCTGTGCACAGTGTGCGCCTCTCCCAGTGTGGAGTCAGGCTCTGTAACAAGTGTCCCTGTGTATAGTGTGTGCCTCACCCAGTGTGGAGTCAGGCTCTGTAACAAGTGTCCTTGTGTACAGTGTGTGACTTCCAGTGTGGAGTCAGGCTCTGTAACAAGTGTCCCTGTGTACAGTGAGTGACGTCCAGTGTGGAGTCAGGCTCTGTAACAAGTGTCCCTGTGTACAGTGTGTGACTTCCAGTGTGGAGTCAGGCTCTGTAACAAGTGTCCCTGTGTACAAGGTGTTACTACCAGTCTGGAGTCAGGCTCTGTAACAAGTGTCCCTGTGTACAGTGTGTGACTTCCAGTGTAGAGTCAGGCTCTGTAACAAGTGTCCGTGTGTACAGTGTGTAACTTCCAGTGTGGAGTCAGGCTCTGTAACAAGTGTCCCTGTGTACAGTGTGTGACTTCCAGTGTGGAGTCAGGCTCTGTAACAAGTGTCCTGTGTACAGTGTGTGACTTCCAGTGTGGAGTCAGGCTCTGTAACAAGTGTCCCTGTGTACAGTGTGTGAATTCCAGTGTGGAGTCAGGCTCTGTAACAATTGTCCCTGTGTACAGTGTGTGACTTCCAGTGTGGAGTCAGGCTCTGTAACAAGTGTCCCTGTGTACAGTGTGTGAATTCCAGTGTGGAGTCAGGCTCTGTAACAAGTGTCCCTGTGTACAGCGTGTGCCTCACCCAGTGTAGAGTCAGTCTCTGTAACAAGTGTCCCTGTGTACAGTGTGTGACTTCCAGTGTGGAGTCAGGCTCTGTAACAAGTGCCCCTGTGTACAGTGAGTGACTTCCAGTGTGGAGTCAGGCTCTGTAACAATTGTCCCTGTGTACAGTGTGTGACTTCCAGTGTGGAGTCAGGCTCTGTAACAAGTGTCCCTGTGTACAGTGTGTGACTTCCAGTCTGGAGTCAGGCTCTGTAACAAGTGTCCCTGTGTACAGTGTGTGACTTCCAGTGTAGAGTCAGGCTCTGTAACAAGTGTCCCTGTGTACAGTGTGTAACTTCCAGTGTGGAGTCAGGCTCTGTAACAAGTGTCCCTGTGTGCAGTGTGTGACTTCCAGTGTGGAGTCAGGCTCTGTAACAAGTGTCCCTGTGTAAAGTGTGTGACTTCCAGTGTGGAGTCAGGCTCTGTAACAAGTGTCCCTGTGTACAGTGTGTGACTTCCAGTGTGGAATCAGGCTCTGTAACAAGTGTCCCTCTGTACAGTGTGTGACTTCCAGTGTGCAGTCAGGCTCTGTAACAAGTGTCCCTGTATACAGTGTGTGACTTCCAGTGTAGAGTCAGGCTCTGTAACAAGTGTCCCTGTGTACAGTGTGTGCCTCTTCCAGTGTGAAGTCAGTCTCTGTAACAAGTGTCCCTGTGTACAGTGTGTGACTTCCACTGTGGAGTCAGGCTCTGTAACAAGTGTCCCTGTGTACAGTGTGTGACTTCCAGTGTGGAGTCAGGCTCTGTAACAAGTGTCCCTATGTACAGTGTGTGACTTTCCTTGAGGAGTCAGGCTCTGTAACAAGTGTCCCTGTGTACAGTGTGTGCCTTCCAGTGTGGGGTCAGGCTCTGTAACAAGTGTCCCTGTGTACAGTGTGTGACTTCCAGTGTGCATTCAGGCTCTGTTACAAGTGTTTCTGTTTACAGTGTGTGACTTCCAGTGTGGAGTCAGGCTCTGTAACAAGTGTCCGTGTGTACAGTGTGTAACTTAAAGTGTGGAGTCAGGCTCTGTAACAAGTGTCCCTGTGTACAGTGTGTGACTTCCAGTGTGGAGTCAGGCTCTGCAACAAGTGTCCCTGTGTACAGTGTGTGACTTCCAGTGTGGAGTCAGGCTCTGTAACAAGTGTCCCTGTGTACAGTGTGTGAATTCCAGTGTGGAGTCAGGCTCTGTAACAATTGTCCCTGTGTACAGTGTGTGACTTCCATTGTGGAGTCAGGCTCTGTAACAAGTGTCCCTGTGTACAGTGTGTGAATTCCAGTGTGGAGTCAGGCTCTGTAACAAGTGTCCCTGTGTACAGTGTGTGCCTCACCCAGTGTAGAGTCAGTCTCTGTAACAAGTGTCCCTGTGTACAGTGTGTGACTTCCAGTGTGGAGTCAGGCTCTGTAACAAGTGCCCCTGTGTACAGTGAGTGACTTCCAGTGTGGAGTCAGGCTCTGTAACAATTGTCCCTGTGTACAGTGTGTGACTTCCAGTGTGGAGTCAGGCTCTGTATCAAGTGTCCCTGTGTACAGTGTGTGACTTCCAGTCTGGAGTCAGGCTCTGTAACAAGTGTCCCTGTGTACAGTGTGTGACTTCCAGTGTAGAGTCAGGCTCTGTAACAAGTGTCCCTGTGTACAGTGTGTAACTTCCAGTGTGGAGTCAGGCTCTGTAACAAGTGTCCCTGTGTGCAGTGTGTGACTTCCAGTGTGGAGTCAGGCTCTGTAACAAGTGTCCCTGTGTAAAGTGTGTGACTTCCAGTGTGGAGTCAGGCTCTGTAACAAGTGTCCCTGTGTACAGTGTGTGACTTCCAGTGTGGAATCAGGCTCTGTAACAAGTGTCCCTCTGTACAGTGTGTGACTTCCAGTGTGCAGTCAGGCTCTGTAACAAGTGTCCCTGTATACAGTGTGTGACTTCCAGTATAGAGTCAGGCTCTGTAACAAGTGTCCCTGTGTACAGTGTGTGCCTCTTCCAGTGTGAAGTCAGTCTCTGTAACAAGTGTCCCTGTGTACAGTGTGTGACTTCCAGTGTGGAGTCAGGCTCTGTAACAAGTGTCCCTGTGTACAGTGTGTGACTTCCAGTGTGGAGTCAGGCTCTGTAACAAGTGTCCCTATGTACAGTGTGTGACTTTCCGTGAGGAGTCAGGCTCTGTAACAAGTGTCCCTGTGTACAGTGTGTGCCTTCCAGTGTGGGGTCAGGCTCTGTAACAAGTGTCCCTGTGTACAGTGTGTGACTTCCAGTGTGCATTCAGGCTCTGTTACAAGTGTTTCTGTTTACAGTGTGTGACTTCCAGTGTGGAGTCAGGCTCTGTAACAAGTGTCCCTGTGTACAGTGTGTGACTTCCAGTGTGCATTCAGGCTCTGTTACAAGTGTTTCTGTTTACAGTGTGTGACTTCCAGTGTGGAGTCAGGCTCTGTAACAAATGTCCCTGTGTACAGTGTGTGACTTCCAGTGTGCATTCAGGCTCTGTTACAAGTGTTTCTGTTTACAGTGTGTGACTTCCAGTGTGGAGTCAGGCTCTGTAACAAGTGTCCCTGTGTACAGTGTGTGACTTCCAGTGAGGAGTCAGGCTCTGTAACAAGTGTCCCTGTGTACAGTGTGTGACTTCCAGTTGGAGTCAGTTTCTGTAACAAGTGTCGCTGTGTACAGTGTGTGACTTCCAGTGTGGAGTCAGGCTCTGTAACAAGTGTCCCTGTGTACAGTGTGTGACTTCCAGTGTAGAGTCAGGCTCTGTAACAAGTGTCCCTGTGTACAGTGTGTGCCTCTTCCAGTGTGGAGTCAGGCTCTGTAACAAGTGTCCCTGTGTACAGTGTGTGACTTCCAGTGTGGAGTCAGGCTCTGTAACAAGTGTCCCTGTGTACAGTGTGTGACTTCCAGTGTGGAGTCAGGCTCTGTAACAAGTGTCCCTGTGTACAGTGTGTGACTTCCAGTGTAGAGTCAGGCTCTGTAACAAGTGTCCCTGTGTACAGTGTGTGCCTCTTCCAGTGTGGAGTCAGGCTCTGTAACAAGTGTCCCTGTGTACAGTGTGTGACTTCCAGTGTGGAGTCAGGCTCTGTAACAAGTGTCCCTGTGCACAGTGTGCGCCTCTCCCAGTGTGGAGTCAGGCTCCGTAACAAGTGTCTCTGTGTACAGTGTGTGACTTCCAGTGTGGAGTCAGGCTCTGGAACAAGTGTCCCTGTGTACAGTGTGTGCCACACCCAGTGTGGAGTCAGGCTCTGTAACAAGTGTCCTTGTGTACAGTGTGTGACTTCCAGTGTGGAGTCAGGCTCTGTAACAAGTGCCCCTGTGTACAGTGAGTGACTTCCAGTGTGGAGTCAGGCTCTGTAACAAGTGTCCCTGTGTACAGTGTGTGACTTCCAGTCTGGAGTCAGGCTCTGAAACAAGTGTCCCTGTGTACAGTGTGTGAATTCCAGTGTAGAGTCAGGCTCTGTAACAAGTGTCCCTGTGTACAGTGTGTGACTTCCAATCTGGAGTCAGGCTCTGAAACAAGTGTCCCTGTGTGCAGTGTGTGAATTCCAGTGTAGAGTCAGGCTCTGTAACAAGTGTCCCTGTGTACAGTGTGTAACTTCCAGTGTGGAGTCAGGCTCTGTAACAAGTGTGTACTGTGTGTGACTTCCAGTGTGGAGTCAGGCTCTGTAACAAGTGTCCCTGTGTACAGTGTGTGACTTCCAGTGTGCAGTCAGGCTCTGTAACAAGTGTCCCTGTGTACAGTGTGTGCCTCTTCCAGTGTGGAGTCAGGCTCTGTAACAAGTGTCCCTGTGTACAGTGTGTGACTTCCAGTGCGGAGTCAGGCTCTGTAACAAGTGTCCCTGTGTACAGTGTGTGACTTCCAGTGAGGAGTCAGGCTCTGTACCAAGTGTCCCTGTGTGCAGTGTGTGCCTTCCAGTGTGGAGTCAGGCTCTGTAACAAGTGTCCCTGTGCACAGTGTGCGCCTCTCCCAGTGTGGAGTCAGGCTCCGTAACAAGTGTCTCTGTGTACAATGTGTGACTTCCAGTGTGGAGTCAGGCTCTGTAACAAGTGTCCCTGTGTACAGTGTGTGCCACACCCAGTGTGGAGTCAGGCTCTGTAACAAGTGTCCTTGTGTACAGTGTGTGACTTCCAGTGTGGAGTCAGGCTCTGTAACAAGTGTCCCTGTGTACAGTGAGTGACTTCCAGTGTGGAGTCAGGCTCTGTAACAAGTGTCCCTGTGTACAGTGTGTGACTTCCAGTCTGGAGTCAGGCTCTGAAACAAGTGTCCCTGTGTACAGTGTGTGAATTCCAGTGTAGAGTCAGGCTCTGTAACAAGTGTCCCTGTGTACAGTGTGTGACTTCCAGTCTGGAGTCAGGCTCTGAAACAAGTGTCCCTGTGTACAGTGTGTGAATTCCAGTGTAGAGTCAGGCTCTGTAACAAGTGTCCCTGTGTACAGTGTGTAACTTCCAGTGTGGAGTCAGGCTCTGTAACAAGTGTCCCTGTGTACTGTGTGTGACTTCCAGTGTGGAGTCAGGCTCTGTAACAAGTGTCCCTGTGTACAGTGTGTGACTTCCAGTGTGGAGTCAGGCTCTGTAACATGTGTCCCTGTGTACAGTGTGTGACTTCCAGTGAGGAGTCAGGCGCTGCAACAAGTGACCCTGTGTACAGTGTGTGACTTTCAGTGTGGAGTCAGGCTCTCTAACAAGTGTCCCTGTGTACAGTGTGTGACTTCCAGTGTAGAGCCAGGCTCTGTAACAAGTATCCCTGTGTACAGTGTGTTCCTCTCCCAGTGTGGAATCAGGCTCTGTAACAAGTTTCCCTGTGTACAGTGTGTGACTTCCAGTGTGGAGTCAGGCTCTGTAACAAGTGTCCCTGTGTACAGTGTGTGACTTCCAGTGTGGAGTCAGGCTCTGTAACAAGTGTAACTGTGTACAGTGTGTGACTTCCAGTGTGGAGTCAGGCTCTGTAACAATTGTCCCTGTGTACAGTGTGTGACTTCCAGTGTGGAGTCAGGCTCTGTAACAAGTGTCTCTGTGTACAGTGTGTGACTTCCAGTGTGGAGTCAGGCTCTGTAACAAGTGTCCCTGTGTACAGTGTGTGCCTCACCCAGTGTGGAGTCAGACTCTGAAACAAGTGTCCCTGTGTACAGTGCGTGACTTCCAGTGTGGTGTCATGCTCTGTAACAAGTGTCCCTGTGTATAGTGAGTGACTTCCAGTGTGGAGTCAGGCTCTGTAACAAGTGTCCCTGTGTACAGTGTGTGACTTCCAGTGTGGAGTCAGGCTCTGTAACAAATGTCCCTGTGTACAGTGTGTGACTTCCAGTGTGGAGTCAGGCTCTGTAACAAGTGTCCCTGTGTACAGTGTGTGACTTCCAGTGTGGAGTCAGGCTCTGTAACAAGTGTCTCTGTGTACAGTGTGTGACTTTCAGTGAGGAGTCAGGCTCTGTAACAAGTGTCCCTGTGTACAGTGTGTGCCTTCCAGTGTGGAGTCAGCGTCTGTAAAAAGTGTCCCTGTGTACAGTGTGTGACTCTCCCAGTGTGGAGTCAGGCTCTGTAACAAGTGTCCCTGTGTACAGTGTGTGACTTCCAGTGTGGAGTCACGCTCTGTAACAAGTGTCCCTGTGTACAGTGTGTGACTTCCAGTGTGGAGTCAGGCTCTGTAACAAATGTCCCTGTGTACAATGTGTGACTTCCACTGTGGAGTCAGGCTCTGTAACAAGTGTCTCTGTGTACAGTGTGTGACATCCAGTGTGGAGTCAGGCTCTGTAACAAGTGTCCCTGTGTACAGTGTGTGCCTCACCCAGTGTGGAGTCAGGCTCTGTAACAAGTGTCCCTGTGTACAGTGTGTTACTCCCAGTGTGGAGTCAGGCTCTGTAACAAGTGTCCCTGTGTACAGTGTTTGACTTCCAGTGTGGAGTCAGGCTCTGTAACAAGTGTCCCTGTGTACAGTGTGTGACTTCCAGTGTGGAGTCAGGCTCTGTAACAAGTGTCCCTGTGTGCAGTGTGTGACTTCCAGTGTGCAGTCAGGCTCTGTAACAAGTGTCCCTGTGTGCAGTGTGTGACTTCCAGTGTGCAGTCAGGCTCTGTAACAAGTGTTTCTGTGTACAGTGTGTGACTTCCAGTGTGGAGTCAGGCTCTGTAACAAGTGTCCCTGTGTACAGTGTGTGACTTCCAGTGAGGAGTCAGGCTCTGTAACAAGTGTCCCTGTGTACAGTGTGTGACTTCCAGTGTGGAGTCAGCCTCTGTAACAAGTGTCGCTGTGTACAGTGTGTGACATCCAGTGTGGATTCAGGCTCTGTAACACGTGTCCTGTGTACAGTGTGTGACTTCCAGTGTAGAGTCAGGCTCTGTAACAAGTGTCCCTTTGTACAGTGTGTGCCTCTTCCAGTGTGGAGTCAGGCTCTGTTACAAGTGTCCCTGTGTACAGTGTGTGACTTCCAGTGTTAAGTCAGGCTCTGTAACAAGTGTCGCTGTGTACAGTGTGTGACTTCCAGTGTGGAGTCAGGCTCTGTAACAAGTGTCCCTGTTTACAGTGTGTGACTTCCAGTGTAGAGTCAGGCTACGTAACAAGTGTCCCTGTGTACAGTGTGTGCCTCTCCCAGTGTGGAGTCAGACAGTGCATGTGGAAATATATTTTTATCTGAGCTGATACCACACGGTTTTTTTGTGCCCTTTGTCATATATAAATCCAGTCCTGGTCCTTCCAGAAATTTCTGCATAAAACAGTCATAGAAACATAGAAACATAGAAAATAGGTGCAGGAGCAGGCCATTCAGCCCTTCTAGCCTGCACCGCCATTCAATGAGTTCATGGCTGAACATGAAACTTCAGTACCCCCTTCCTGCTTTCTCGCCATAACCCTTGATCCCCTGAGTAGTAAGGACTTCATCTAACTCTCTTTTGAATATATTTAGTGAATTGGCCTCAACTACTTTCTGTGGTAGAGAATTCCACAGGTTCACCACTCTCTGGGTGAAGACGTTTCTCCTCATCTCGGTCCTAAATGGCTTACCCCTTATCCTCAGACTGTGACCCCTGGTTCTGGACTTCCCCAACATTGGGAACATTCTTTCTGCATCTAACCTGTCTAAACCCGTCAGAAATTTAAACGTTTCTATGAGGTCTCCTCTCATTCTTCTGAACTCCAGTGAATACAAGCCCAGTTGATCCAATCTTTCTTGATAGGTCAGTCCCGCCATCCCGGGAATCAGTCTGGTCAACCTTCGCTGCACTCCCTCAATAGCAAGAATGTCCTTCCTCAAGTTAGGAGACCAAAACTGTACACAATACTCCAGGTGTGGCCTCACCAAGGCCCTGTACAACTGTAGCAACACCTCCCTGCCCCTGTATTCAAATCCCCTCACTATGAAGGCCAACATGCCATTTGCTTTCTTAACCGCCTGCTGTACCTGCATGCTAACCTTCAATGACTGATGTACCATAACACCCACGTCTCGTTGCACCTTCCCTTTTCCTAATCTGTCAACATTCAGATAATAGTCTGTCTCTCTGTTTTTACCACCAAAGTGGATAACCTCACATTTATCCACATTATACTTCATCTGCCATGCATTTGCCCACTCACCTAACCTACCCAAGTCACTCTGCAGCCTAATAGCATCCTCCTCGCAGCTCACACTGCCACCCAACTTAGTATCATCCGCAAATTTGGAGATACTGCATTTAATCCCCTCGTCTAAATCATTAATGTACAATGTAAACAGCTGGGGCCCCAGCACGGAACCTTGCGGCACTCCACGAGTCACTGCCTGCCATTCTGAAAAGTACCCGTTTACTCCTACTCTTTGCTTCCTGTCTGACAACCAGTTCTCAATCCACGTCAGCACACTACCCCCAATCCCATGTGCTTTAACTTTGCACATTAATCTCTTGTGTGGGACCTTGTCGAAAGCCTTCTGAAAGTCCAAATATACCACATCAACTGGTTCTCCTTTGTCCACTTTACTGGCTTGTGTAAACAGCTAAACCTGGCTTGAAATGGCTGATAGCCATCAGAAAGCTAGAAGGCAAGTCCCGCTGAGACAAGTATCGCCCCACTCCTTCCATGGTGCTCTCCTGTTGTCTATACGACACCAGTTCCACGTCACCCCACCCTTTTCGAAGTACTCAAATCACCAGCCATTATCTCTTGTACAGACCTCATCCATTTGTTGCGAAAGGAAACTGGACAATCCTGACACAATGCAAGACAGGTAATAGCTCATTACCACACTCTCATGGAGTCATGGCCAGCTGGCCAACTAATAACCCTGAAAAAAGGAAATATCTGGGAACCAGGTCAGCACAAGGTTGTAGTAATTATCTCTTTATCTGTATTCACTGACTGCGAGATAGAGTCAATACACAGGGAGAGGCCATAACTTGGGTTTTACTGTATGAATATCTCATGACACTGTACCATTTCGAAGGTGTTCACTTAGCCATTGTCTGAGTGTGACCTTTCCCTTGCTAGCAAGTAAATTAAATAAACTTCTGCCGGAGCTGAAGGTGTCTGAGTTTATCAGAGGTCGAGATTT
Organism: Pristiophorus japonicus; assembly: GCF_044704955.1. Taxonomy (NCBI): domain Eukaryota; kingdom Metazoa; phylum Chordata; class Chondrichthyes; family Pristiophoridae; genus Pristiophorus; species Pristiophorus japonicus. The sequence continues at coordinate 1,738,179 of NW_027250799.1, read as the reverse complement.
CGACAGTTACTTCTTGGAGGTTCCATCGAGATGCATACTCTCTGTCATGTGAGTAAAACGGATACAGGCATAGTGCCACTCCTGTGAAAGGCTTCAGTGGCCAAAACAAGGTGAGCCTTTTGCTCACAAGAGGTTTCTTCACTGTTGAATCGCTAATGTAATCTGTTGTCCACAGGGGAGGTACTGCAATCTACGAGACTCAACATTTAAAAGCTAAAGCTATTTTTTATAACCATTTCTTTCTCAGCTCACAAGCAGAAGAGAACTGCTTCTGGAAAAATCTCGAAACAGCCCGGGGAAGGTTTCAGTAGGTAAGGTAGAAACAGCGCTATTAGGGGGAAAAAAAGGTTCTTAAAGGTTCTTATGTGACAAGGTTAGAAAAAATGCGCAATTGATCGGAGGTACTTATGTGATAAGAGTTAGCGTAATGGAATCATAAATTTTATAAGTTTTATTTGGATAAGTTAAGGACTCGGTAAGTAGTGGCGTACAATGCAGACTGAGAATTGATTATTTGTTTAGATAGAGTTTAAGGTTATGTTTGTATACTCGCGTGAATGTTGTTTGTCCTAGCTGTCCTTGTTATACTGTTGTCTGCAATTCCTTTGTGCGACATTGCAATTAGAGAAACGGGAAGAGGCACTAGGGAAAATTGTGATTTGGAAAAACAAGAATTGATTAAGAAAAGACACAGTAACTGATTGATCAACGACAGTTGGTTCGTGCCAACATCTCTCACACACCCAGACTGAGCCCAAATTAAGAGCCTTTTCAGGTCACGTAACAGCCAGGAGAAGTGGGCGTACAGAACTCGGTTGGCCGAAAGGATTGTGAGATCAGAAACTGTGCAAAATTTTAATCATCCAGAATGGGTGCCGGAGCACATTAAAACACCACAAAAGGCAAACCAGCCTATGTCATGCTCCAGAATTGTTGTCAGTCTTCAATTGACCAAAGAAAAAAAAAAGGGTAAAGTGGACTAAGGGAGAAAACAGGCCATTTACACCCGAGGATTCATTTAATTTTGAGAGAACAACCTGTCTAGAGGAGTGTCTTATAAACAGATCCAGGTAGAAGAGAAAAAAAAGGAAAGTAATAGAAAAGGCCTGGGTTCCGATTCTTCAAACCCATGCAAAATGAACAGAGGAAGTAAATCAATATGTAAAATAATGAGAACCTGATAGTGAATTATGGATTCAAAAAAAAATAAAGCTGGCCAAAAAAAAAGCTTTATTGAATGAAGAGAGACTTTTGTGAATGTCTTGTATTTGAATGAGAGTGTTTCTGTGTTTTTTTCTGATGTGTCTAGAAACCTGTTTGGAAAGGTTGTGGAGCTGCCTGTTTGTTTTAGCTCCGCCCACTTTTTCAAACAGAGTGAAGTTTTTTTTTAACCCTTCATACTGTTGTCCTGTATGTGGGAAGTTTAAGATATTTTAAGTTAGAAACGCAGGTGTGGATTTATTCGGATGAGAAGTTACGGAGCTAGGAAATGCTTAAAGGATAGGTTTGTTGAGACATGGTCACGGTGGTTAAAAAAAAAGAGAATTTATTTGATATACTCACTTACTTGTCGAAAGAAGACACGCAATCATTGATTATATTGGTATGAAAGACATAAATTTAGTCTAGGAGTGAGATAAAGAACGGGGAAGGGAAGTTGTAATGCCTTTTTTTTTAAAAGCCTTTGTGGGTCTCTCGAGGTGCAGACTGGGGGAGTACACTCTCATTGTCCTTGGTGTAAAATCTTGACGCGAAAGCTTCTAGCTCAGTAAGAGGATTTGTTTTTTAGATAAAGAGTGGCATTACAATAGTTGAATTGGGATTTTGAGAAATTTCAGATGATCTCCTTGATCAACATTTTGGGTGTATTGGAAAAATCTTGGGTTTGGAAGTCTTTTATTAAATTATTAAACAAGTACTTTACATTCTGTGATCTGTGAATCACAATAAACATAAATGAGAAGTTCGTGTAACACACCGATTCTTCCGGTTCAGAAGCCCAATAGTGACAAATGGAGGTGTGTCCATGATATACGAGCTGTGAATGAATCTACTATATTCTCACAATGCTTAAAGTAGGATTTAAAATGAAGTATCCCGAAATGCTTTCCAGAGTGTTAAGCAGTCCCTCACTTCAGTACCAGCCTTGGGATTACCAGATTACACTAAGCTATTCAACTTATTTGTGCATCACAAGTCGGGTTTTGCAAAATCTGTTTTGACTCAGTTACATGGGGACAGGCAGCGACCGGTAGCGTATTTCAGTACCCAACTCGACCCAGTGGCACGCGGACTACCAGGATGTCTTCCTTCGCTGGCAGCAGCTTATTATGCTATGCAACAGGCTCAGACAATAACTCTAAATCATCCGACCATTCTATACATCCCACACTCTGTCGAGATTTTACTTACTAAATGTGCCACCCAACACCTAACCTCCGCAAGAACCACTAAATACGAGGTCGAACTGTTATCAAATCCGAACCTTATCATTAAAAGATGCACTACCTTAAATCCAGCCACTCTACTCCCCTCGGAAGAAGACGGCGAACCCTATTCATGTGAAATGGTAACCGAATTAGTGACTAAACCACGTATCAATTTAACAGATGTACCAATGTGTAATCCTGAGCTAGTGTACTATGTTGACGGATCAGCCTTACGAAATGATAGGGGCCAACCTAGAGCGGCTTATGTAATTGTAACCCAGTTTAATGTTGTCGAAACAGCCTCCCTTCCAGCCTCCTTTTCAGCAAAACAAGCCGAATTGTTTGCGTTAACTCGACCCTGTATTCTGGCTGAAGGACAAACAGTTAATATCCACACTGACTCCAGGTATGCTTTTGGGGTATCACATGACTATGGACAAATTTGGAAGATTCGCGGGTATCTGACTTCTTCAGGAACCACAATCAAAAATGCAGAACAAGTGGAAAATCTCCTGCGAGCCATTACATGCCCCTTGAAACTTGCCATTATCAAATGCAAAGCACATACAGGCCAGTCGAATGAGGTGGCACTTGGGAATGCCAGAGCTGATAATGCAGCTAAGTCAGCAGCTCTGTCGAAAGGGGGGATGCAGGTGTCATTGTTCCCACTAAGGAACAATAATTGCTCAGACCCACCACCCACTATTAATGACGTGCTGGTCTTTCAGACACAGGAGGAGGTGGTGACCTGGACGGAGGATCAATGTTATAAAAATCCAGAAGGAATATGGGTTCACCACGACAGCCGCGTGGTGGCGCCCAGATTCTGAGTTCCATGGATTGCCCGATGTGTTCATACATTCACACATGCAGGCAAAGGGGGTGTGGCAGATTATATTTTGGCAACTTGGTATGCACCAGTTATTTCGGCAATTGCAAAACAAATCTGTGAAAATTGTGTTACCTGTCAGACAATGAATCCGGGTAAGACGGAAAAAGTAGAATCTGCCTCACACCCAAATCTAGTCGGGCCTTTTGTACATTTACAAATGGATTTTATTGACTTACCTATGTGTATAGGATTTAATATGTATTAGTTATTGTAGATGTGTTCTCTAGATGGATTGAAGCCTTTCCATGTAAAAAGGCCGATGCCACTACTGTTGATAAATGTTTGTTAAAATAAATCGTACCGCGCTTCGGAATCCCTGCTAAGCTTTCTAGTGATAACGGGTCACATTTCACGGGAACTGTTATAAGAGAAATGTGTAAAGTTTTGCAGCTTAATCAAAGTTTTCATTGCAGTTATCATCCACAATCAGCTGGACTTGTTGAAAGATAAAATGGAATGCTTAAAAATAAGCTGGCAAAATTATGCAATGACACTGGACTGAAATGGACAGAACTGGTGCCCTTATCTTTGAAGGTAATGTGATCTGCAACCAACAGAACAACAGGCCTGTCACCGCATGAGATAGTTATGGGACGTCCCCAACGACTACCTTTTACAGCACCATTTATTGCAAAACAAATGGGCATCCACAAAATGGAGGAAAATATGTTGAGTTATTGTATTGCACTAAACCAAATGTATTTCCAGCTTTCATTAACAGGTAAAGGAAGCTCAAGTCAAGCCAGCGGAAGGGAAGTGTCATAACCTGGAGCCATGGGAATTCGTTTACATCAAGATTTTTAAAGGAAAAAGCAGTCTAGATTCGAAGGACCATACCAGGTCTTGCTGGCGACCAATACTGCAATCAATGTAAAGGAAAGACCAACATGGATCCACGCATCCCATTGCAAACGGGCACCCGACCAGGAGGAAGGGAAGAAGAAATCAGAGGAACAGAAAAAGGAAGACTGAATAAGGAACTGTATGGACTATGGGGACTGATGGTGCTGGGCTTGACAGGGTTTTACTTCGCATTATTGATTACACCAGGGGTACAGACCCGCCACCGAAGGGAATTGCAAGTAAACGTATTTATGGCACTGAGTCATAGGGATGCTTAAGAACGAAACTTGTCGAGTTGTTGGATATGTTCCCATGTACCTGTCCACTCCGAAGGGGGTGTTCCCCTGAGATCTGTCCCCTTTAACGAATCAGAAATGGTAGAATGGTTGACAGTGCAAAAGAGGACAAACCTAACGAAGGGGCCAGAAACGAAGGAGCAAACAAAATGGAGGTCGGCAGGGTATAAACTTACAGACTTCCAGCCCAATTATGATAATAACCATCAGCCTCCCTTCCTAAGCATTACTCCATGAACAGGAAATCCTGAAGGTATAATATGCCTAGTTAGTAATGAGACGAAAGGACCAGAAATGGGACGCAGCAAGTGTTCCCAAATGACTAAATGACAAGCCACAATTAATCCCACTGAGAGAAAGATAGCAACCGTTGGCTGGACAACGGTCCATAACAAAGCCCCAGGTAAAGGGTGGGAAGGTGAGACCACTCGAGTAGGGATAGTGCGAAAGGACCAGGAGCTGACGTCCTATAATTGCACCTCCTGTATTTGTGGCCATAAAGCATACCCATGGTTACCAGCCAATAGGACAGGGTCCTGTTAGTTAGGATATGTGGTAACCTTTATCAGATCAGTAAGGACTCTAAGGGAGGCCTATGGAAGTCATAGATTTAAACGGGATTTGATGTGGCTAAACGGAATATTCAAGGTAATGGTGCCACCCTATGGAATAGCATCGACCGAATGGCAGTTACGGGAACTGGCTAACTTAGTCGAATCAGCCAACGTAACTTCCCAAGCCCTTGAAGGGATAAATGACGAAATGGTAGCTATTCCAACAGTGGCTCTCCAAAATCGTATGGCCTTAGATTTTCTCCTAGCCAAGGAGGGAGGGACATGCGCATTAATAGGTGAAGAATGCTGTACGTATATCCCGGATAAATCAGAAGATATCAGCAGTTTAGCTGAAAACATCAGGAAAAAGAGTATAAACAGACAGTTGGTCAGGACGGTATCACCTTGTGGGGTTGGGCATCGGGATGGTTGGAATCCCTGGGGAAATCTGTGGTACAGGGTTTGATCATATTCCTATTGATAGCCTTCGCCCTGTATCTATTATTTGTCGTCGTTAAGTGTTGCTGTGCCAGAGTGGGAGAAACTATGTTACCTACCGAGACCATGGCTAGAGTTAAGGTCGCTACAACTGCTGAAGGCTCTTGTGTGGAAATGGAAATGGAGAGACTGGACAAGATCAGAATGGATTGAGTTGTCCTTGTGAAGTACAAAATGGAGGAATGTGGAAATGTATTTTTATCTAAGATGATACCATACGGTATTTCTGTTCCCTTTGCAATATATATATAACAAAATGGAGTCCTGGTCTTTCCAGAACTTTCTGCATTTTAGCAGTCAGCTTGCATAAACAGCTAAATCTGGTTTGAGATGGCTGATGTCCATCAGAAAGCTAGGAGACAAGTCATGCTGAGACAAGTACCCCCTCATGGTGCTCTCCTATTGTCTACACGACACCAGTTCCATGTCACCCAACGCTTTCCTATGTACTCCTTTCCACCAGCCACTATCTCTTGTAGAGACCTCATCCATTTGATGTAAAGGATTAACTGAACAGGAAATTGAACAATCCTGACACAATACAAGACAGGTGATAGCCCATTACCTATGACTCATGGAGTAATGGCCGGCTGGCCAACTGATAACTCTGCCAAAAGGAAATATCTGTAAACCATGTCAGGACCAGGATATCGTAAATAACTCTTTATCTGTATACACTGACTGTGAGGTAGAGCAATACACAGGGAGAGGCCAGAACTTGGGTTTTACTGTATAAATATCTTGTGAAACTGTACCATTTCGGAGGTGTTCACTTAACCCTTGTCTGAGTGTAACCTGCCCCTTGCTAGCAAGCGAATTAAAGAAACTTCTGCCGGAGCTGTATGTGTCGGAGTCTTTCTTTTCGGAGGTCGAGATTTCGACAGAGAGAGAGAGAGAGAGACTGATGGGGAGAGAGAGAGAGACTGAGGGGGAGAGAGAGAGAGACGGAGGGGAAGAGAGAGAGAGAGACTGAGGGGGAGAGAGAGAGAGACTGAGGGGGAGAGATAGAGAGAGACTGAGTGGGAGAGAGAGAGAGACTGAGTGGTAGAGAGAGAGACTGAGTGGGAGAGAGAGAGAGACTGAGTGGGAGAGAGAGCGAGAAAGAGTGGAAGAGAGAGCGAGACTGAGTGGGAGAGAGAGCGAGAGACGAAGGGGGACAGAAAGAGAGAGAGATTCTGAGGGAGAGAGAGAGCGAGAGAGACTGAGTGGGAGAGAGGGCGAGCGAGAAGCTGAGGGTGAGTGAGAGAGAGAGACTGAGGGGGAGAGAGAGTGAGAGAGAGACTGAGGGGGGAGAGAGAGAGACTGAGGGGGGGAGAGAGATTGAGGAGGAGATAGAGAGAGATTGAGGGGGAGAGAGAGAGAGACTGAGTGGTGGAGAGAGAGAGAAACTGAGGGGAGAGAGAGAGAGACTGAGGGGGAGAGAGAGAGACTGAGGGGGAGAGAGAGAGAGACTGAGGGGGAGAGAGAGTGAGACTGAGTGGGAGAGAGAGACTGAGTGGGAGAAAGAGAGAGATGAGGGGGGAGTGAGAGAGACTGAGCGGGTTAGGGAGGGAGACTGAGGGGGAGGGAGAGAGAGACTGAGGGGGAGAGAGAGAGACTAAGGGGTAGCGAGAAACTGAGGGGGAGTGAGAGAGACTGAGAGGGAGAGATTGAGGGGGAGAGGGAGAGAGACAGAGAAAGAGAGAGAGAGACAGACAGAGAGAGAGAGGGAGTGAGGGAGTGAGTGGGAGAGAGAGAGAGTGAGAGGCTGAGGGGGAGAGAGAGAGAGAGACTGAGTGGGAGAGAGAGAGAGAGACTGAGGGAGAGAGAGAGAGAGAGACTGAGGGTGAGAGAGAGAGAGAGAGACTATGGGGGAGAGAGAGAGAGAGAGACTAAGGGGGAGAGAGAGAGAGTGAAAGACAGAGGGTGAGAGAGCGTGAGACTGAGGGGGAGAGAGCGAGAGACTGAGGGGGAGAGAGCGAGAGACTGAGGGGGAGAGAGCGAGAGACTGAAGAGGAGAGAGTGAGAGACAGAGAGGGAGTGAGAGAGAGACTGAGCGAGAGAGAGAGAGAGCGAGAGACTGAGGGAGAGAGGGAAAGAGAGAGACTGAGGGGGAGAGAGAGAGAGAGAGACTGAGGGGGCAGATAGAGAGACTGAGGTGGGAGAGCGAGAGACTGAGCGGGAGAGGGAGGGAGACTGAGGGGGAGAGAGAGAGAGAGTCTGAGGGGGTGAGAGAGAGTGAGAGCGAGAGACTGAGGGGGAGAGAGAGAGAGAGACTGAGGGCGAGAGAGAGAGACTGAGGTGGGAGAGAGAGAGACTGAGCGGGAGAGGGAGGGAGACTGAGGGGGAAGAAGAGAGAGACTGAGGGGGAGAGATAGAAACTGATGTGGTAGCGAGAAACTGAGGGGGAGTGTGAGAGGCTGAGAGGGAGAGATTGAGGGGGGAGGGAGAGAGACATAGAGGGAGAGAGAGAGACAGACAGAGAGAGAGAGGGAGTGAGGGAGTGAGGGGGAGAGAGAGAGAGTGAGAGGCTGAGGGGGAGAGAGAGAGTGAGACTGAGTGGGAGAGAGTGAGAGAGACTGAGGGAGAGAGAGAGAGAGAGACTGAGGTTGAGAGAGAGAGAAACTTAGGTGGAGAGAGGGAGAGAGACTGAGGGGGGAGAGAGAGAGACAGAGGGGGGAGAGAGTGAGACTGAGGGGGAGAGAGAGAGAGGCTGAGGGAGAGAGAGAGAGAGACGACGGGGGAGAGATAGAGATGGACGAAGGGGGAGAGAGAGAGGGCGAGAGACTGAGGGGGAGAGAGCGAGAGACTGAGGGGGAGAGAGCGAGACACTGAGGGGGAGAGAGTGAGAGACTGAGGGGGAGAGAGCGTGAGACTGAGGAGGAGAGAGCGAGAGACTGAGAGGGAGAGAGCGAGAGACTGAGGGGGAGAGAGCGAGAGACTGAGGGGGAGAGATCGAGAGACTGAGGGGGAGAGAGCGAGAGACTGAGAGGGAGAGAGAGTAGACTGAACGAGAGAGAGAGAAACAGCGAGAGACTGAGGGAGAGAGAGAAAGAGTGAGACTGAGGGGAGAGAGAGAGAGACTGAGGTGGGGGAGAGAGAGACTGAGGGGGAGGGAGAGAGAGAGCCTGAGGGGGGAGAGAGAGAGAGTGACTGAGGGGGAAAGGGTGAGGGAGAGACTGAGGGGGGAGAGAGAGACTGAGGCGGGGGTAGAGAGAGAGAGAGACTGAGACTGAGGGGGATAGAGAGAGAGACTGAGGGGGAGAGAGAGAGAGGCTGAGGTGGAGAGGGAGAGACTGAGGGGTAGCAAGAAACTGAGGCGGAGTGAGAGAGACTGAGAGGTAGAGATTGAGGGGGAGAGGGAGAGAGACGGAGAGGGAGAGAGAGAGACAGACAGAGAGAGCGAGACGGAGTGAGGGAGTGAGGGGGTGAGAGAGAGAGAGAGAGGCTGAGGGAGAGAGAGAGAGAGAGACTGAGTGGGAGAGAGAGAGATAAACTGAGGGAGAGGGAGAGAGAGAGACTGAGGGTGAGAGAGAGAGAGAGAGAGAGAGACTGAGGAGGAGAGAGGGAGAGAGACTGAGGGGGAGTGAGAGAGAGACTGAGGAGGGGAGAGAGAGAGAGACTGATGGGGAGAGAGGGAAAGACTGAGGGGGAGAGAGGGAGAGACTGAGGGGGAGAGAGAGATAGTCTAAGGGGGAGAGATAGAGACTGAGGGGGAGAGAGGGAGAGACTGAGCGGGAGAGAGGGAGAGACTGAGTTGGAGAGAGAGAGAGACTGTGGGGGAGAGATGGAGAGACTGAGGGGGAGAGAGGGAGAGACTGAGGGGGAGAGAGCGAGACACTGAGGGGGAGTGAGGGAGTGTCTGAGGGGGAGAGAGGGAGTGACTGAGGGGAGAGAGGGAGAGACTGAGGGAGAGAGAGAGAGAGGCTGAGGGAGAGAGAGAGAGAAACTATGGGGGAGAGAGAGAGAGTGAGAGACTGAGGGTGAGAGAGCGTGAGACTGAGGGGGAGAGAGCGAGAGACTGAGGGGGAGAGAGCGATAGACTGAGGGGGAGAGAGCGAGAGACTGAGGGGGAGAGAGCGAGAGACAGAACAGGAGAGAGTGAGAGACTGAGAGGGAGAGAGAGAGACTGAGCGAGAGAGAGAGAGAGCGAGAGACTGAGGGAGAGAGGGAAAGAGAGAGACTGAGGGGGAGAGAGAGAGAGAGAGAGACTGAGGGGGCAGAGAGAGAGACTGAGATGGAAGAGCGAGAGACTGAGCGGGAGAGGGAGGGAGACTGAGGGGGAGAGAGAGCGAGAGCCTGAGGGGGTGAGAGAGAGTGAGAGCGAGAGACTGAGGGGGAGAGAGAGAGAGAGACTGAGGGCGAGAGAGAGAGACTGAGGTGGGAGTGAGAGAGACTGAGCGGGAGAGGGAGGGAGACTGAGTGGGAGGGAGAGAGAGACTAAGGGGGAGAGAGAGAGACTAAGGGGTAGCGAGAAACTGAGGGGGAGTGAGAGAGACTGAGAGGGAGAGATTGAGGGGGAGAGGGAGAGAGACAGAGAGGGAGAGAGAGAGACAGACAGAGAGAGAGAGTGAGTGAGGGAGTGAGGGGGAGAGAGAGAGAGTGAGAGGCTGAGGGGGTGAGAGAGAGAGAGACTGAGTGGGAGAGAGAGAGAGAGACTGAGGGAGAGAGAGAGAGAGAGACTGAGGGTGAGAGTGAGAGAGAGAGACTGTGGGAGAGAGAGAGAGAGAGAGACTAAGGGGGAGAGAGAGAGAGTGAGAGACAGAGGGTGAGAGACCGTGAGACTGAGGGGGAGAGAGCGAGAGACTGAGGGGGAGAGAGCGAGAGACTGAGGGGGAGAGAGCGAGAGACTGAAGAGGAGAGAGTGAGAGACTGAGAGGGAGAGAGAGAGAGACTGAGCGAGAGAGAGAGAGAGAGAGAGACTGAGGGAGAGAGGGAAAGAGAGAGACTGAGGGGGAGAGAGAGAGAGAGAGACTGAGGGGGCAGATAGAGAGACTGAGGTGGCAGAGCGAGAGACTGAGCGGGAGAGGGAGGGAGACAGAGGGGGAGAGAGAGAGAGAGCCTGAGGGGGTGAGAGAGAGTGAGAGCGAGAGACTGAGGGGAGAGAGAGAGAGAGACTGAGGGCGAGAGAGAGAGACTGAGGTGGGAGAGAGAGAGACTGAGCGGGAGAGGGAGGGAGACTGAGGGGGAGGGAGAGAGACTGAGGGGGAGAGATAGAAAATGAGGGGTAGCGAGAAACTGAGCGGGAGTGTGAGAGGCTGAGAGGGAGAGAGAGAGAGACTGAACGAGAGAGAGAGAAACAGCGAGAGACTGAGGGAGAGAGAGAGAGAGTGAGACTGAGGGGAGAGAGAGAGAGACTGAGGTGGGGGAGAGAGAGACTGAGCGGGAGAGGGAGAGAGACTGAGGGGGAGGGAGAGAGAGAGCCTGAGGGGGGAGAGAGAGAGAGTGACTGAGGGGGAAAGGGTGAGGGAGAACTGAGGGGGGAGAGAGAGACTGAGGCGGGGGTAGAGAGAGAGAGAGACTGAGACTGAGGGGGATAGAGAGAGAGACTGAGGGGGAGAGAGAGAGAGGCTGAGGTGGAGAGGGAGAGACTGAGGGGTAGCAAGAAACTGAGGCGGAGTGAGAGAGACTGAGAGGTAGAGATTGAGGGGGAGAGGGAGAGAGACGGAGAGGGAGAGAGAGAGACAGACAGAGAGAGCGAGACGGAGTGAGGGAGTGAGAGACAGAGGGTGAGAGACCGTGAGACTGAGGGGGAGAGAGCGAGAGACTGAGGGGGAGAGAGCGAGAGACTGAGGGGGAGAGAGCGAGAGACTGAAGAGGAGAGAGTGAGAGACTGAGAGGGAGAGAGAGAGAGACTGAGCGAGAGAGAGAGAGAGAGAGAGACTGAGGGAGAGAGGGAAATAGAGAGACTGAGGGGGAGAGAGAGAGAGAGAGACTGAGGGGGCAGATAGAGAGACTGAGGTGGCAGAGCGAGAGACTGAGCGGGAGAGGGAGGGAGACAGAGGGGGAGAGAGAGAGAGAGCCTGAGGGGGTGAGAGAGAGTGAGAGCGAGAGACTGAGGGGGAGAGAGAGAGAGAGACTGAGGGCGAGAGAGAGAGACTGAGGTGGGAGAGAGAGATACTGAGCGGGAGAGGGAGGGAGACTGAGGGGGAGGGAGAGAGACTGAGGGGGAGAGATAGAAAATGAGGGGTAGCGAGAAACTGAGCGGGAGTGTGAGAGGCTGAGAGGGAGAGAGAGAGAGACTGAACGAGAGAGAGAGAAACAGCGAGAGACTGAGGGAGAGAGAGAAAGAGTGAGACTGAGGGGAGAGAGAGAGAGACTGAGGTGGGGGAGAGAGAGACTGAGCGGGAGAGGGAGAGAGACTGAGGGGGAGGGAGAGAGAGAGCCTGAGGGGGGAGAGAGAGAGAGTGACTGAGGGGGAAAGGGTGAGGGAGAGACTGAGGGGGGAGAGAGAGACTGAGGCGGGGGTAGAGAGAGAGAGAGACTGAGACTGAGGGAGATAGAGAGAGAGACTGAGGGGGAGAGAGAGAGAGGCTGAGGTGGAGAGGGAGAGACTGAGGGGTAGCAAGAAACTGAGGCGGAGTGAGAGAGACTGAGAGGTAGAGATTGAGGGGGAGAGGGAGAGAGACGGAGAGGGAGAGAGAGAGACAGACAGAGAGAGCGAGACGGAGTGAGGGAGTGAGAGGGAGAGAGAGAGACAGAGAGGCTGAGGGGGAGAGAGAGAGAGAGACTGAGTGTGAGAGAGAGCAAGAAAGAGACTGAGGAGGGGAGAGAGCGACTGAGGGGGAGAGAGAGACTGAGGGGAGAGGGAGAGAGAGACTGAGGGGGAGAGGGAGAGACTGAGGGCGAGAGGGAGAGATTGAGGGGGAGAGGGAGAGAGACTGAGGCGGAGAGGGAGAGAGTCTGAGAGGGGGAGAGAGAGAGAGTCTGATGGGGAGAAAGAGAGAATCTGAGGGGGAGAGAGAGAGAAACTGAGGGGGAGGGAGAGAGAGACTGAGGAGGAGAGAGAGAGAGTGACTGAGGGGGAAAGGGTGAGGGAGAGACTGAGGGGGGAGAGAGAGACTGAGGCGGGGGTAGAGAGAGAGAGAGACTGAGACTGAGGGGGATAGAGAGAGAGACTGAGGGGGAGAGAGAGAGAGGCTGAGGTGGAGAGGGAGAGACTGAGGGGTAGCAAGAAACTGAGGCGGAGTGAGAGAGACTGAGAGGTAGAGATTGAGGGGGAGAGGGAGAGAGACGGAGAGGGAGAGAGAGAGACAGACAGAGAGAGCGAGACGGAGTGAGGGAGTGAGGGGGTGAGAGAGAGAGAGAGAGGCTGAGGGAGAGAGAGAGAGAGAGACTGAGTGGGAGAGAGAGAGATAAACTGAGGGAGAGGGAGAGAGAGAGACTGAGGGTGAGAGAGAGAGAGAGAGAGAGACTGAGGAGGAGAGAGGGAGAGAGACTGAGGGGGAGTGAGAGAGAGACTGAGGAGGAGAGAGAGAGAGAGAGACTGATGGGGAGAGAGGGAAAGACTGAGGGGGAGAGAGGGAGAGACTGAGGGGGAGAGAGAGATAGTCTAAGGGGGAGAGATAGAGACTGAGGGGGAGAGAGGGAGAGACTGAGCGGGAGAGAGGGAGAGACTGAGTTGGAGAGAGAGAGAGACTGTGGGGGAGAGATGGAGAGACTGAGGGGGAGAGAGGGAGAGACTAAGGGGGAGAGAGCGAGAGACTGAGGGGGAGTGAGGGAGTGTCTGAGGGGGAGAGAGGGAGTGACTGAGGGGAGAGAGGGAGAGACTGAGGGGGAGAGAGAGAGAGGCTGAGGGAGAGAGAGAGAGAAACTATGGGGGAGAGAGAGAGAGTGAGAGACTGAGGGTGAGAGAGCGTGAGACTGAGGGGGAGAGAGAGATAGTCTAAGGGGGAGAGATAGAGACTGAGGGGGAGAGAGGGAGAGACTGAGCGGGAGAGAGGGAGAGACTGAGTTGGAGAGAGAGAGAGACTGTGGGGGAGAGATGGAGAGACTGAGGGGGAGAGAGGGAGAGACTGAGGGGGAGAGAGCGAGACACTGAGGGGGAGTGAGGGAGTGTCTGAGGGGGAGAGAGGGAGTGACTGAGGGGAGAGAGGGAGAGACTGAGGGAGAGAGAGAGAGAGGCTGAGGGAGAGAGAGAGAGAAACTATGGGGGAGAGAGAGAGAGTGAGAGACTGAGGGTGAGAGAGCGTGAGACTGAGGGGGAGAGAGCGAGAGACTGAGGGGGAGAGAGCGATAGACTGAGGGGGAGAGAGCGAGAGACTGAGGGGGAGAGAGCGAGAGACAGAACAGGAGAGAGTGAGAGACTGAGAGGGAGAGAGAGAGACTGAGCGAGAGAGAGAGAGAGCGAGAGACTGAGGGAGAGAGGGAAAGAGAGAGACTGAGGGGGAGAGAGAGAGAGAGAGAGACTGAGGGGGCAGAGAGAGAGACTGAGATGGAAGAGCGAGAGACTGAGCGGGAGAGGGAGGGAGACTGAGGGGGAGAGAGAGCGAGAGCCTGAGGGGGTGAGAGAGATTGAGAGCGAGAGACTGAGGGGGAGAGAGAGAGAGAGACTGAGGGCGAGAGAGAGAGACTGAGGTGGGAGTGAGAGAGACTGAGCGGGAGAGGGAGGGAGACTGAGGGGGAGGGAGAGAGAGACTAAGGGGGAGAGAGAGAGACTAAGGGGTAGCGAGAAACTGAGGGGGAGTGAGAGAGACTGAGAGGGAGAGATTGAGGGGGAGAGGGAGAGAGACAGAGAGGGAGAGAGAGAGACAGACAGAGAGAGAGAGTGAGTGAGGGAGTGAGGGGGAGAGAGAGAGAGTGAGAGGCTGAGGGGGTGAGAGAGAGAGAGACTGAGTGGGAGAGAGAGAGAGAGACTGAGGGATAGAGAGAGAGAGAGACTGAGGGTGAGAGTGAGAGAGAGAGACTGTGGGAGAGAGAGAGAGAGAGAGACTAAGGGGGAGAGAGAGAGAGTGAGAGACAGAGGGTGAGAGACCGTGAGACTGAGGGGGAGAGAGCGAGAGACTGAGGGGGAGAGAGCGAGAGACGGAGGGGGAGAGAGCGAGAGACTGAAGAGGAGAGAGTGAGAGACTGAGAGGGAGAGAGAGAGAGACTGAGCGAGAGAGAGAGAGAGAGAGAGACTGAGGGAGAGAGGGAAAGAGAGAGACTGAGGGGGAGAGAGAGAGAGAGAGACTGAGGGGGCAGATAGAGAGACTGAGGTGGCAGAGCGAGAGACTGAGCGGGAGAGGGAGGGAGACAGAGGGGGAGAGAGAGAGAGAGCCTGAGGGGGTGAGAGAGAGTGAGAGCGAGAGACTGAGGGGGAGAGAGAGAGAGAGACTGAGGGCGAGAGAGAGAGACTGAGGTGGGAGAGAGAGAGACTGAGCGGGAGAGGGAGGGAGACTGAGGGGGAGGGAGAGAGACTGAGGGGGAGAGATAGAAACTGAGGGGTAGCGAGAAACTGAGCGGGAGTGTGAGAGGCTGAGAGGGAGAGAGAGAGAGACTGAACGAGAGAGAGAGAAACAGCGAGAGACTGAGGGAGAGAGAGAAAGAGTGAGACTGAGGGGAGAGAGAGAGAGACTGAGGTGGGGGAGAGAGAGACTGAGCGGGAGAGGGAGAGAGACTGAGGGGGAGGGAGAGAGAGAGCCTGAGGGGGGAGAGAGAGAGAGTGACTGAGGGGGAAAGGGTGAGGGAGAGACTGAGGGGGGAGAGAGAGACTGAGGCGGGGGTAGAGAGAGAGAGAGACTGAGACTGAGGGGGATAGAGAGAGAGACTGAGGGGGAGAGAGAGAGAGGCTGAGGTGGAGAGGGAGAGACTGAGGGGTAGCAAGAAACTGAGGCGGAGTGAGAGAGACTGAGAGGTAGAGATTGAGGGGGAGAGGGAGAGAGACGGAGAGGGAGAGAGAGAGACAGACAGAGAGAGCGAGACGGAGTGAGGGAGTGAGGGGGTGAGAGAGAGAGAGAGAGAGGCTGAGGGAGAGAGAGAGAGAGAGACTGAGTGGGAGAGAGAGAGATAAACTGAGGGAGAGGGAGAGAGAGAGACTGAGGGTGAGAGAGAGAGAGAGAGAGAGAGACTGAGGAGGAGAGAGGGAGAGAGACTGAGGGGGAGTGAGAGAGAGACTGAGGAGGAGAGAGAGAGAGAGAGACTGATGGGGAGAGAGGGAAAGACTGAGGGGGAGAGAGGGAGAGACTGAGGGGGAGAGAGAGATAGTCTAAGGGGGAGAGATAGAGACTGAGGGGGAGAGAGGGAGAGACTGAGCGGGAGAGAGGGAGAGACTGAGTTGGAGAGAGAGAGAGACTGTGGGGGAGAGATGGAGAGACTGAGGGGGAGAGAGGGAGAGACTAAGGGGGAGAGAGCGAGAGACTGAGGGGGAGTGAGGGAGTGTCTGAGGGGGAGAGAGGGAGTGACTGAGGGGAGAGAGGGAGAGACTGAGGGGGAGAGAGAGAGAGGCTGAGGGAGAGAGAGAGAGAAACTATGGGGGAGAGAGAGAGAGTGAGAGACTGAGGGTGAGAGAGCGTGAGACTGAGGGGGAGAGAGCGAGAGACTGAGGGGGAGAGAGCGATAGACTGAGGGGGAGAGAGCGAGAGACTGAGGGGGAGAGAGCGAGAGACTGAACAGGAGAGAGTGAGAGACTGAGAGGGAGAGAGAGAGACTGAGCGAGAGAGAGAGAGAGCGAAAGACTGAGGGAGAGAGGGAAAGAGAGAGACTGAGGGGGAGAGAGAGAGAGAGAGAGACTGAGGGGGCAGAGAGAGAGACTGAGATGGAAGAGCGAGAGACTGAGCGGGAGAGGGAGGGAGACTGAGGGGGAGAGAGAGCGAGAGCCTGAGGGGGTGAG
>NW_027250799.1:1670234-1721678 GCF_044704955.1 Pristiophorus japonicus | reverse complement strand
CCTCAGTATCTCTCTCTCTTCCCCTCAGTCTCTCTCTCTCCTCCTCAGTCTCTCTCTCCCTCTTCCCCTCAGACTCTCTCTCTCGCTCTCCCCCCTCAGTCTCTCTCTCTCTCCTCCTCTGCCTCTCTCTGCCCTCCTCAGTCTCCTTATTTCTCTCTGTCTCTCTCTCCCCCTCAGTCTCTCTCTCTCTCTCCACCTCAATCTATCTCTCTCTCCCCCACTGTCTATCTATCTCACCCCTCAGTCTCTCTCTCCCCCCTCAGTCTCTTTCTCTCTCCCCTCAATCTATCTCTATCTCCACCCTCAGTCTCTCTCTCCCCCCGTCAGTCTCTCTAACTCTCCCCCCTCATTTGCTCTCTCCCCCCCTCAGTCTGTCTCTCTCTCCCCCCTCAGTCTCTCTCTCGCTCCCTCAGTCTCTCTCTCTCCCCCTCAGTCACTCTCTCTCTCCCCCCTCAGTCTCTCTCTCTCACCCTCAGTCTCTCTCTCTCACACCCTCAGTCTCTCTCTCTCCCTCCTCAGTCTGTCTCTCTCTCTCTCTCTCCCCCTCAGTCTGTCTCTCTCTCACTCCCCCTCAGTCTCTCTCTCTCTCTCTCACTAAGTCTCTCTCTCTCTCTCCCCCTCAGTCTTTCTCTCTCTCTCACCCTCTCAGTCTCTCTCTCTCTCCCCCTCAGTCGCTCTCTCTCCCGCTCAGTCGCTCTCTCTACCCCTCAAACTCTCTCTCTCCCCCTCAGTCTCTCTCGCTCTTCTCTCCCCCTCAGTCTCTCTCTCTCCCCTCAGTCTCTCTCTCTCTCACCCCTCAGTCTCTCCCTCTCTCTCACTCTCCCCACTCAGTCTCTCTCTCTCTCCCCCTCATTCTCTCTTTCTCTCCCCCTCACTCTCTCTAACTCTCCCCCTCACTCTCACTCTCTCTCCCACCTCAGTCTCTCTATCTCTCACACAGTCTCTCTCTCTCCCCCCTCAGTCTCTCTCTCTCTTCCCCGTCATCTCTCTCTCTCTCCCCCCTCAGTCTCTCTCTCTCTCCCCCCCTCAGTCTCTCTCACTCGCCCTCTGTCTCTCTCCCTCCCAGTTTCTCTCTCTCTCCCCCTCAGTCTCTCTCCCCCTCAGTCACTCTCTCTCCCCCCTCAGTCTCTCCCTCTCACCCACCTCAGTCTCTCTCTCTCTTGCCCTCAGTCTCTCACTCACCCCCTCAATCACTCACTCTCCGCCTCAGTCTCTCTCTCTCCCCCCTCCCTCTCTCTCTCTCACCCTCAGTCTCTCTCTCTCCCCCCTCAGTCTCTCTCTCTCTCCCCCTCAGTCTCTCTCTAGCTCCCCCCTCAGTGTCTCTCTCCCCCCTCAGTCTCTCTATTTTCCACCTCAGTCTCTCTCTCTAGCCCTCAGTCTCTCATTCTCCCATGTTCTCTCACTCTCTCCCCCTCAGTCACTCTCTCTCCCCCTCAGTCACTCTCGCTCCCCCTCAGTATCTCTCTCTCTACCCCCTCACTCTCTCTCTCCCACCACTCTGTCTCTCTCTCTCCCACCCCTCAGTCTATCTCTCTCTCCCACCCCTCAGTCTCGCTCTCTCTCCCCCCTCAGTCTCTCTCTCTCCCACCGCTCAGTCTCTCTCAATCTCTCCCCCCTCAGTCTCTCTCAATCTCTCCCCCTCAGTGTCTCTCAATCTCTCCCCCTCAGAGTCTCTCTCTCTCTCTCTCCCCCTCCCTCAGTCTCTCTTTCTCTTTCGCCATCAGTCTTTTTCTCTCCCCCCCTCAGTCTCTCTCTCGCCCCCTCATTCTCTCTCTCTCTCTCTCTCTCTCCCCCTCATTCTTTCTCTCTCTTCCCCTCAGTCTCTCTCTCTCCCCCCTCATTCTCTCTCTCTCTCTCTCTCTTTCTCCCCTCAGTCTCTCCCCCCTCAGTCTCTCTCTCTCTCTCACCCCCTCAGACTCACACTCTCCCCCTCTCAGACTCTCTCTGACTCCCCCTCAGACTCTCTCCCTCCCCCGCAGACTCTCTCTCTCTCCCGCACAGTCTCTCTCTCACTACCCCTCAGACTCTCTCTCTCTCCCCCTCAGACTCTCTCTATCCCCCTCTCAGATCTCTCTCTCTCCCCCTCAGTCTCTCTCTCTCCTCCTCAGTCTCTCTCTCCCTCTCCCCCTCAGTCTCTCTCTCTCTCTCGCCCCTCTCAGTCTCTATCTCTCTCCTCCTCTGCCTCTCTCTGCCCTCCTCAGTCTCCTTATTTCTCTCTGTTTCTCTCTCCCCCTGAGTCTCTCCCTCTCTCTCCACCTCAATCTATCTCTCTCTCCCCTCAATCTATCTCTATCTCCACCCTCAGTCTCTCTCTCCCCCCGTCAGTCTCTCTAACTCTCCCCCCTCATTTGCTCTCTCCCCCCCTCAGTCTGTCTCTCTCTCCCCCCTCTGTCTCTCTCTCTCTCCCCCCTCAGTCTCTCTCTCGCTCCCTCAGTCTCTCTCTCTCCCCCTCAGTCACTCTCTCTCTCCCCCCTCAGTCTCTCTCTCTCACCCTCAGTCTCTCTCTCTCTCACCCTCAGTCTCTCTCTCTCCCTCCTCAGTCTGTCTCTCTCTCTCTCTCTCCCCCTCAGTCTGTCTCTCTCTCACTCCCCCTCAGTCTCTCTCTCTCTCTCTCTCACTAAGTCTCTCTCTCTCTCTCCCCCTCAGTCTTTCTCTCTCTCTCACCCTCTCAGTCTCTCTATTTCTCCCCCTCACTCTCTCTTTCTCTCCCCCTCACTCTCTCTATTTCTCCCCCTCACTTTCTCTCTCTCCCACCTCAGTCTCTCTCTCTCGCCCTCAGTATCTCATCTTCCCATGTTCTCTCACTCTCTACCCCTCAGTCACTCTCTGTCCCCCTCAGTCACTCTCTCTCCCCCTCAGTATCTCTCTCTACCCCCTCACTCTCTCTCTCTCCCACCACTCAGTCTCTCTCTCTCTCCCACACCTCAGTCTCTCTCTCTCTCTCTCTCACCCCTCAGTCTCTCTCTCTCTCCCCCCTCAGTCTCGCTCAATCTCTCCCCACTCAGTCTCTCTCAATCTCTCCCCCTCAGTGTCTCTCAATCTCTCCCACTCAGTCTTTTTCTCTCTCCACCTCAGTCTCTCTCTCTCCCCCCTCATTCTCTCTCTCTCTTTCTATCTCTCTCTCTCCCCAGTCTTTCTCTCTCTCCCCCTCAGTCTCTCTCTCTCCCCTCTCATTCTCTCTCTCTCTCTCTCTCTTTCTCCCCCTCAGTCTCTCCCCCCTCAGTCTCTCTCTCTCACCCGCTCAGACTCACGCTCTCCCCCTCTCAGACTCTCTCACACTCCCCCTCAGTCTCTCTTTCTCTCCCCATCAGTCTCTCTCTCCCGCTCAGTTTCTCTCTCTCTCTCCCCCTCAGTCTCTCTCCCCCTCAGTCTCTCTCTCTCCCCCCTCAGTCTCTCCCTCTCACCCACCTCAGTCTCTCTCTCTCTTGCCCTCAGTCTCTCACTCACCCCCTCAATCTCTCACTCTGCGCCTCAGTCTCTCTCTCTCCCCCCTCACTCTCTCTCTCTCACCCTCAGTCTCTCTCTCTCCCCCTCAGTCTCTCTCTCTCTCCCCCCTCAGTCTGACTCTATCTCCCCCCTCAGTCTCTCTCTCCCCCCTCAGTCTCTTTCTCTCTCCCCCCTCAATCTCTCTCTATCTCCCCCCTCAGTCTCTCTCTCCCCCCCTCAGTCTCTCTCTCTCTCCCCCGCATTCGCTCTCTCTCCCCCTCAGTCTCTCTCTCTCTCCCCCTCAGTCTCTCTCTCTCTCCCCCCTCAGTCTCTCTGTCGCTTCCTCAGTCTCTCTCTCTCCCACCTCAGTCTCTCTCTCTCTGCCCCCTCAGTCTCTCTCTCTCTCTCTCCCTCAGTCTCTCTCGCTCTCTCCTCAGTCTCTCTCTCTCTCCCCTCTCAGTCTCTCCCTCTCCCCCTCAGTCTCTCTCTCTCTCCCGCCTCAGTCTATCTCTCTCTCCTCCTCTGCCTCTCTCTGCCCTCCTCAGTCACCTTATTTCTCTCTCTCTCTCTCTCCCCTCAGTCTCTCTCTCTCTCCACCTCAATCTATCTCTCTCTCCCCCTCAGTCTCTCTCTTTCTCTCCCCCTCAGTCTCTCTCTCTCTCTCTCTCCCGCTCAGTCTCTCTCTCTCTCTCCCCCTCAGTCTCTCTCCCCCTCAGTCTCTATATCTCTCCCCCTCAGTCTCTCCCTCTCACCCACCTCAGTCTCTCTCTCTCTTGCCCTCAGTCTCTCACTCACCCCCTCAATCTCTCACTCTCCGCCTCAGTCTCTCTCTCTCCCCCCTCACTCTCTCTCTCTCACCCTCAGTCTCTCTCTCTCCACCCTCAGTCTCTCTCTCTCTCCCCCCTCAGTCTCTCTCTTTCTCCCCCCTCAGTCTCTCTCTCCCCCTCAGTCTCTCTATCTCCCACCTCAGTCTCTCTCTCTCGCCCTCAGTCTCTCATCCTCCCATGTTCTCTCACTCTCCCACCCCTCAGTCACTCTCTCTCCCCCTCAGTCACTCTCGCTCCCCCTCAGTATCTCTCTCTCTACCCCCTCACTCTCTCTCTCCCACCACTCTGTCTCTCTCTCTCCCACCCCTCAGTCTATCTCTCTCTCCCACCCCTCAGTCTCGCTCTCTCTCCCCCCTCAGTCTCTCTCTCTCCCACCCCTCAGTCTCTCTCAATCTCTCCCCCCTCAGTCTCGCTCAATCTCTCCCCCTCAGTGTCTCTCAATCTCTCCCCCTCAGATTCTCTCTCTCTCTCTCTATCCCACTCCCTCAGTCTCTCTCTCTCTTTCGCCATCAGTCTTTTTCTCTCTCCCCCTCAGTCTCTCTCTCTCCCCCCTCATTCTCTCTCTCTCTCTCTCTCTCTCTCTCTCTCTCCTCTCTCTCTCTCTCTCTCTCTCTCCTCCTCAGTCTTTCTCTCTCCCGCCCTCAGTCTCTCTCTCTCCCCCCACATTCTCTATCTCTCTCTCTCTCTCTCTCCCCCTCAGTCTCTCCCCGTCAGTCTCTCTCTCTCTCTCACCCCCTCAGACTCACACTCTCCCCCTCTCAGACTCTCTCTGACTCCCCCTCAGACTCTACTCCCTCCCCCGCAGACTCTCTCTCTCTCCCGCACAGTCTCTCTCTCTCTACCACTCAGACTCTCTCTCTCTCCCCCTCAACTCTATCTATCCCCCTCTCAGATCTCTCTCTCTCCCCCTCAGACTCTCTCTCACCCCCTCAGTCGCTCTCTCTCTCCCCCTCAGTCTCTCTCTCCTCCTCAGTCTCTCTCTCCCTCTCCCCCTCAGTCTCTCTCTCTCTCTCTCCCCCTCAGTCCTCTCTCTCGCTCCTCCTCTGCCTCTCTCTGCCCTCCTCGGTCTCCTTATTTCTCTCTCTCTCTCTCTCCCCCTCAGTGTCTCTCTCTCTCTCCACCTCAATCTATCTCTCTCTCCCCCTCTGTCTCTCTATCTCCCCCCTCAGTCTCTCTCTCCCCCTCAGTATCTTCTTCTCTCCCCTCAATCTATCTCTATCTCCCCCCTCAGTCTTTCTCTCCCCCCTCAGTCTCTCTCTCTCTCCCCCCTCATTCGCTCTCTCTCCCCCCTCAGTCTGTCTCTCTCTCCCCGCTCAGTCTCTCTCTCTCTCCCCCTCAGTCTCTCTCTCTCTCCCCCGTCATCTCTCTCTCTCTCCCCCCTCAGTCTCTCTCTCTCCCCCCTCAGTCTCTCTCTCTCGCCCTCAGTCTCTCTCCCTCCCAGTTTCTCTCTCTCTCCCCCTCAGTCACTCTCGCTCCCCTCAGTATCTCTCTCTCTACCCCCTCACTTCTCTCTCCCACCACTCAGTCTCGCTCTCTATCGCCCCTCAATCTATCTCTCTCTCCCACCCTCAGTCTCACTCTCTCCACCCCTCAGTCTCTCTCAATCTCTCCCCCTCAGTCTCTCTCAATCTCTCCCCTCAGTGTCTCTCAATCTCTCCCCTCAGAGTCTCTCTCTCTCTCTCTCTCTATCCTACTCCCTCAGTCTCTCTCTCTCTTTCGCCATCAGTCTTTTTCTCTCTCCCCCTCAGTCTCTCTCTCTCCCCCCTCATTCTCTCTCTCTCTCTCTCTCTCTCCCCCTCAGTCTTTCTCTCTCCCGCCCTCAGTCTCTCTCTCTCCCCCTCATTCTCTATCTCTCTCTCTCTCTTTCTCCCCCTCAGTCTCTCCCCACTCAGTCTCTCTCTCTCTCTCACCCCCTCAGACTCACACTCTCCCCCTCTCAGACTCTCTCTGACTCCCCCTCAGACTCTCTCTCCCTCCCCCGCAGACTCTCTCTCTCTCCCGCACAGTCTCTCTCTCTGTACCACTCAAACTCTCTCTCTCTCTCCCCTCAGACTCTATCTATCCCCCTCTCAGATCTCTCTCTCTCCCCCTCAGATCTCTCTCTCCCCCTCAGTCGCTCTCTCTCTCACCGTCAGTCTCGCTCTCTCCTCCTCAGTCTCTCTCTCCCTCTCCCGCTCAGTCTCTCTCTCTCTCTCTCCCCCCTCAGTCTCTCTCTCGCTCCTCCTCTGCCTCTCTCTGCCCTCCTCAGTCTCCTTATTTCTCTCTCTCTCTCTCTCCCCCTCAGTCTCTCTCTCTCTCTCTCTACACCTCAATCTATCTCTCTCTCCCCCTCTGTCTCTATATCTCCCCCCTCAGTCTCTCTCTCCCCCCTCAGTATCTTTCTTCTCTCCCCTCAATCTATCTCTATCTCCCCACTCAGTCTCTCTCTCCACCCCCTCAGTCTCTCTCTCTCTCCCCCCTCATTCGCTCTCTCTCCCCCCTCAGTCTGTCTCTCTCTCCCCGCTCAGTCTCTCTCTCTCTCCCCCCTCAGTCTCTCTCTCGCTCCCTCAGTCTCTCTCTCTCTCCCCCCTCAGTCTCTCTCTCTCACCCTCAGTCTCTCTCTCTCTCTCTCCCTCAGTCTTTCTCTCTCCCTCCTCAGTCTGTCTCTCTCTCTCTCTCTCTCCCTCAGTCTGTCTCTCTCTCACTCCCCCTCAGTCTCTCTCTCTCTCTCTCACTAAGTCTCTCTCTCTCTCTCCCCCTCAGTCTTTCTCTCTCTCTCACCCTCTCAGTCTCTCTCTCTCTCCCCCTCAGTCGCTCTCTCTCCCGCTCAGTCGCTCTCTCGACCCCTCAAACTCTCTCTCTCCCCCTCAGTCTCTCTCGCTCTTCTCTCCCCCTTAGTCTCTCTCTCTCCCCTCAGTCTCTCTCTCTCACCCCTCAGTCTCTCCCTCTCTCTCACTCTCCCCACTCAGTCTCTCTCTCTCTCCCCCTCACTCTCTCTTTCTCTCCCCCTCACTCTCTCTATCTCTCCCCCTCACTCTCTCACTCTCTCCCACCTCAGTCTCTCTATCTCTCACACAATCTCTCTCTCTCTCCCCCCTCAGTCTCTCTCTCTCTCCCCCGTCATCTCTCTCTCTCTCCCCACTCAGTCTCTCTCTCTCCCCCCCTCAGTCTCTCTCTCTCGCCCTCAGTCTCTCTCCCTGCCAGTTTCTCTCTCTCTCCCCCTCAGTCACTCTCTCTCCCCCTCAGTCTCTCTCTCTCTCCCCCTCAATCTCGCTCTCTCCCACCACTCAGTCTCGCTCTCTATCGCCCCTCAGTCTCTCTCTCTCCCACCCCTCCGTCTCTCTCTCTCCCACCTCAGTCTCTCTCTCTCGCCCTCAGTATCTCATCTTCCCATGTTCTCTCACTCTCTACCCCTCAGTCACTCTCTCTCCCCCTCAGTCACTCTCTCTCCCCCTCAGTATCTCTCTCTAACCCCTCACTCACTCTCTCTCCCACCACTCAGTCTCTCTCTCTTTCCCACCCCTCAGTCTCTCTCTCTCTCTCACCCCTCAGTCTCGCTCTCTCTCCCCCCTCAGGCTCTCTCTCTCCTACCCCTCAGTCTCTCTCTCTCACCCCCTCAGTCTCGCTCAATCTCTCCCCACTCAGTCTCTCTCAATCTCTCCCCCTCAGTGTCTCTCAATCTCTCCCACTCAGAGTCTCTCTCTCTCTCTCCCCCTCCCTCAGTCTCTCTCTCTCTTTCGCCCTCAGTCTTTTTTTCTCTCCCCCTCAGTCTCTCTCTCTCCCCCTCATTCTCTCTCTCTCTCTCTCTATCTCTCTCTCTCCCCCTCAGTCTTTCTCTCTCCCCCTCAGTCTCTCTCTCTCCCCTCTCATTCTCTCTCTCTCTCTCTCTCTTTCTCCACCTCAGTCTCTCCCCCCTCAGTCTCTCTCTCTCTCTCACTCGCTCAGACTCACACTCTCCCCATCTCAGACTCTCTCACACTCCCCCTCAATCTCTCTATCTCTCCCCATCAGTCTCTCTATCTCCCGCTCAGTCTCTCTCTCTCTCTCCCCTCAGTCTCTCTCCCCCTCAGTCTCTCTCTCTCCTCCCTCAGTCTATCCCTCTCACCCACCTCAGTCTCTCTCTCTCTTGCCCTCAGTCTCTCACTCACACCCTCAATCTCTCACTCTCCGCCTCAGTCTCTCTCTCTCCCCCCTCACTCTCTCTCTCTCACCCTCAGTCTCACTCTCTCCCCCCTCAGTCTCTCTCTTCCCCCCTCAGTCTCTCTCTCCCCCCTCAGTCTCTTTCTCTCTCCCCCCTCAATCTCTTTCTATCTCCCCCCTCAGTCTCTCTCTCCCCCCTTCAGTCTCTCTCTCTCTCCCCCCTCATTCGCTCTCTCTGTCCCCTCAGTCTCTCTCTCTCCCCCCTCAGTCTCTCTCTCTCTCCCCCCTCAGTCTCTCTCTCTCACCCTCAGTCTCTCTCTCTCTCTCTCCCTCAGTCTTTCTCTCTCCCTCCTCAGTCTGTCTCTCTCTCTCTCTCCCCCTCAGTCTGTCTCTCTCTCACTCCCCCTCAATCTCTCTCTCTCTCTCTCACTAAGTCTCTCTCTCTCTCTCCCCCTCAGTCTTTCTCTCTCTCTCACCCTCTCAGTCTCTCTCTCTCTCCCCCTCAGTCGCTCTCTTCTCCCGCTCAGTCGCTCTCTCTACCCCTCAAACTCTCTCTCTCCCCCTCAGTCTCTCTCGCTCTTCTCTCCCCCTTAGTCTCTCTCTCTCCCCTCAGTCTCTCTCTCTCTCACCCCTCAGTCTCTCGCTCTCTCTCACTCTCCCCACTCACTCTCTGTCTCTCCCCCTCACTCTCTCAATCTCTCCCCCTCACTCTCTCTATCTCTCCCCCTCACTCTCTCTCTCTCTCCCACTTCAGTCTCTCTATCTCTCACACAGTCTCTCTCTCTCTCCCCCCTCAGTCTCTCTCTCTCTCCCCCGTCATCTCTCTCTCTCTCCCCCCTCAGTCTCTCTCTCTCCCCCCTCAGTCTCTCTCCTCTCTCGCCCTCAGTCTCTCTCCCTGCCAGTTTCTCTCTCTCTCCCCCTCAGTCACTCTCTCTCCCCCTCAGTCTCTCTCTCTCTCCCCCTCAATCTCCCTCTCTCCCACCACTCAGTCTCGCTCTCTATCGCCCCTCAGTCTCTCTCTCTCCCACCCCTCCGTCTATCTCTCTCCCACCTCAGTCTCTCTCTCTCGCCCTCCGTATCTCATCTTCCCATGTTCTCTCACTCTCTACCCCTCAGTCACTCTCTCTCCCCCTCAGTCACTCTCTCTCCCCCTCAGTATCTCTCTCTAACCCCTCACTCTCTCTCTCTCCCACCCCTCAGTCTCTCTCTCTCTCTCTCACCCCTCAGTCTCGCTCTCTCTCCCCCCTCAGTCTCTCTCTCTCCTACCTCTCAGTCTCTCTCTCTCACCCCCTCAGTCTCGCTCAATCTCTCCCCACTCAGTCTCTCTCAATCTCTCCCCCTCAGTGTCTCTCAATCTCTCCCACTCAGAGTCTCTCTCTCTCTCTCCCCCTCCCTCAGTCTCTCTCTCTCTTTCGCCCTCAGTCTTTTTTTCTCTCCCCCTCAGTCTCTCTCTCTCCCCCCTCATTCTCTCTCTCTCTCTCTCTATCTCTCTCTCTCCCCCTCAGTCTTTCTCTCTCTCCCCCTCAGTCTCTCTCTCTCCCCTCTCATTCTCTCTCTCTCTCTCTCTCTTTCTCCACCTCAGTCCCTCCACCCTCAGTCTCTCTCTCTCTCTCACTCGCTCAGACTCACACTCTCCCCCTCTCAGACTCTCTCACA
Source organism: Pristiophorus japonicus (assembly GCF_044704955.1). NCBI lineage: Eukaryota > Metazoa > Chordata > Chondrichthyes > Pristiophoridae > Pristiophorus > Pristiophorus japonicus. The sequence continues at coordinate 1,711,650 of NW_027250799.1, read as the reverse complement.
CTCCCCCTCAATCTCTCTTTCTCTCCCCTTCAGTCTTTCTATCTCCCGCTCAGTCTCTCTCTCTCTCTCCCCCTCAGTCTCTCTCCCCCTCAGTCTCTCTCTCTCCTCCCTCAGTCTCTCCCTCTCACCCACCTCAGTCTCTCTCTCTCTTGCCCTCAGTCTCTCACTCACACCCTCAATCTCTCAATCTCTCACTCTCCGCCTCAGTCTCTCTCTCTCCCCCCTCACTCTCTCTCTCTCACCCTCAGTCTCTCTCTCTCCCCACTCAGTCTCTCTCTCTCTCCCCCCTCAGTCTCTCTCTCCCCCCTCAGTCTCTTTCTCTCTCCCCCCTCAATCTCTCTCTATCTCCCCCCTCAGTCTCTCTCTCCCCCCTTCAGTCTCTCTCTCTCTCCCCCTCATTCGCTCTCTCTCCCCCTCAGTCTCTCTCTCTCCCCCTCAGTCTCTCTCTCTCTCCCCCCTCAGTCTCTCTCTCGCTCCCTCAGTCTCTCTCTCTCCCCCCTCAGTCTCTATCTCGCTCCCCCCTCAGTCTCTCTCTCTCTCCCTGAGTCTCTCTCTCTATCCCTCAGTCTCTCTCTCTCTCCTCTCTCAGTCTCTCCCTCTCCCCCTCAGTATCTCTCTCTCCCGCCTCAGTCTATCTCTCTCTCCTCCTGTGCCTCTCTCTGCCCTCCTCAGTCTCCTTATTTCTCTCTCACTCTCTCTCCCCCTCAGTCTCTCTCTCTCTCCACCTCTATCTATCTCTCTCTCCCCCTCAGTCTCTCTTTCTCTCTCCCTCAGTCTCTCTCTCTCTCTCTCCCGCTCAGTCTCTCTCTCTCTCCCCCTCAGTCTCTCTCCCCCTCAGTCTCTCTCTCTCCTCCCTCAGTCTCTCCCTCTCACCCACCTCAGTCTCTCTCTCTCTCTTGCCCTCAGTCTCTCACTCACACCCTCAATCTCTCACTCTCCGCCTCAGTCTCTCTCTCTCCCCCTCATTCTCTCTCTCTCACCCTCAGTCTCTCTCTCTCTCCCCCCTCAGTCTCTCTCTCTCTCCCACCTCAGTCTCTCTCTCCCCCCTCTGTCTCTTTCTCTCTCCCCCCTCAATCTTTCTCTATCTCCCCCCTCAGTCTCTCTCTCCCCCCCTCAGTCTCTCTCTCTCTCCCCCCTCATTCGCTCTCTACCCCCTCAGTCTCTCTCTCTCTCCCCCCTCAGTCTCTCTCTCTCTCTCCCCCCTCAGTCTCTCTCTCTCTCTCCCTCAGTCTCTCTCTCTCTGTCCCTCAGTCTCTCTCTCTCTCCTCTCTCAGTCTCTCCCACTCCCCCTCAGTCTCCCTCTCCGCCGACTCAGTCTATCGCTCTCTCCTCCTCTGCCTCTCTCTGCCCTCCTCAGTCTCCTTATTTCTCTCTCAATCTCTCTCCCCCTCAGTCTCTCTCTCTCTCCACCTCAATCTATCTCTCTCTCCCCCTCAGTCTCTCTTTCTCTCTCCCTCAGTCTCTCTCTCTCTCTCTCCCGCTCAGTATCTCTCTCTCTCTCCCCCTCAGTCTCTCTCCCCCTCAGTCTCTATATCTCTCCCCCCTCAGTCTCTCCCTCTCACCCACCTCAGTCTCTCTCTCTCTTGCCCTCAGTCTCTCACTCACCCCCTCAATCTCTCACTCTCTGCCTCAGTCTCTCTCTCGCCCCCCTCACTCTCTCTCTCTCACCCTCAGTCTCTCTCTCTCCCCCTCAGTCTCTCTCTCTCTCACCCCTCAGTCTCTCTCTATCTCCCCCCTCAGTCTCTCTCTCCCCCCTCAGTCTCTCTATCTCCCACCTCAGTCTCTCTCTCTCGCCCTCAGTCTCTCATCCTCCCATGTTCTCTCACTCTCTCCCACTCAGTCACTCTCTCTCCCCCTCAGTCACTCTCGCTCCCCCTCAGTTTCACTCTCTCTACCACCTCACTCTCTCTCTCCCACCACTCTGTCTCTCATCTCCCACCCCTCAGTCTATCTCTCTCTCCCACCCCTCAGTCTCGCTCTCACTCCCCCCTCAGTCTCTCTCTCTCCCACCCCTCAGTCTCTCTCAATCTCTCCCCCCTCAGTCTCTCTCAATCTCTCCCCCTCAGTGTCTCTCAATCTCTCCCCCTCAGAGTCTCTCTCTCTCTCTCTGTCCCTCCCTCAGTCTCTCTCTCTCTTTCGCCATCAGTCTTTTTCTCTCTCCCCCTCAGTCTCTCTCCCTCCCCCCTCATTCTCTCTCTCTCTCTCTCTCTCTCTCTCTCCCCCTCAGTCTTGCTCTCTCTCCCCCTCAGTCTCTCTCTCTCCCCCCTCATTCTCTATCTCTCTCTCTTTCTCCCCCTCAGTCTCTCCCCCCTCAGTCTCTCTCTCTCTCTCACCCCCTCAGACTCACACTCTCCCCCTCTCACACTCTCTCTGACTCCCCCTCAGACTCTCTCTCCCTCCCCCGCAGACTCTCCCTCTCCCGCACAGTCTCTCTCTCTCTACCCCTCAGATTCTCTCTCTCTCCCCCTCAGACTCTCTCTATCCCCCTCTCAGATCTCTCTCTCTCCCCCTCAGACTCTCTCTCTCCCCCTCAGTCTCTCTCTCTCTCCCCCTCAGTCTCTCTATCTCCTCCTCAGTCTCTCTCTCACTCTCCCCCTCAGTCTCTCTCTCTCTCTCTCTCCCCCCTCAGTCTCTCTCTCTCTCCTCCTCTGCCTCTCTCTGCCCTCCTCAGTCTCCTTATTTCTCTCTCTCTCTCTCTCCCCCTCAGTCTCTCTCTCTCTCTCTCCACCTCAATCTATCTCTCTCTCCCCCTCTGTCTCTCTATCTCCCCCCTCAATCTCTCTCTCCCCGCTCAGTCTCTTTCTCTCACTCCCCTCAATCTATCTCTATCTCCCCCCTCAGTCTCTCTCTCCCCCCCTCAGTCTCTCTCTCTCTCCCCCCTCATTCGCTCTCTCTCCCCGCTCAGTCTGTCTCTCTCTCCCCGCTCAGTCTCTCTCTCTCTCCCCCCTCAATCTCTCTCTCGCTCCCTCAGTCTCTCTCTCTCCCCCCTCAGTCTCTCTCTCTCTCCCCCCTCAGTCTCTCTCTCTCAGCCTCAGTCTCTCTCTCTCTCTCCCTCAGTCTTTCTCTCTCCCTCCTCAGTCTGTCTCTCTCTCTCTCTCTCCCCCTCAGTCTGTCTCTCTCTCACTCCCCCTCAGTCTCTCTCTCTCTCTCTCACTAAGTCTCTCTCTCTCTCTCTACCCCTCAGTCTTTCTCTCTCTCTCCCTCGCAGTCTCTCTCTCTCTCCCCCTCAGTCGCTCTCTCTCCCGCTCAGTCGCTCTCTCTCCCCTCAGTCTCTCTCTCTCCCCTCAGTCTCTCTCTCTCTCCTCTCTCAGTCTCTCCCTCTCCCCCTCAGTCTCCCTCTCCGCCGGCTCAGTCTATCGCTCTCTCCTCCTCTGCCTCTCTCTGCCCTCCTCAGTCTTCTTATTTCTCTCTCACTCTCTCTCCCCCTCAGTCTCTCTCTCTCTCCACCTCAATCTATCTCTCTCTCCCCCTCAGTCTCTCTTTCTCTCTCCCTCAGTCTCTCTCTCTCTCTCTCCCGCTCAGTCTCTCTCTCTCCCCCTCAGTCTCTCTCCCCCTCAGTCTCTATATCTCTCCCCCCTCAGTCTCTCCCTCTCACCCACCTCAGTCTCTCTCTCTCTTGCCCTCAGTATCTCACTCACCCCCTCAATCTCTCACTCTCTGCCTCAGTCTCACTCTCTCCCCCCTCACTCTCTCTCTCTCACCCTCAGTCTCTCTCTCTCCCCCTCAGTCTCTCTCTCTCTCCCCCCTCAGTCTCTCTCTATCTCCCCCCTCAGTCTCTCTCTCCCCCCTCAGTCTCTCTATCTCCCACCTCAGTCTCTCTCTCTCGCCCTCAGTCTCTCATCCTCCCATGTCCTCTCACTCTCTCCCACTCAGTCACTCTCTCTCCCCCTCAGTCACTCTCGCTCCCCCTCAGTTTCACTCTCTCTACCCACTCACTCTCTCTCTCCCACCACTCTGTCTCTCTCTCTCCTACCCCTCAGTCTGTCTCTCTCTCCCACCCCTCAGTCTCGCTCTCTCTCCCCCCTCAGTCTCTCTCTCTCCCACCCCTCAGTCTCTCTCAATCTCTCCCCCCTCAGTCTCTCTCAATCTCTCCCCCTCAGTGTCTCTCAATCTCTCCCCCTCAGAGTCTCTCACTCTCTCTCTCCCCCTCCCTCAGTCTCTCTCTCTCTTTCGCCATCAGTCTTTTTCTCTCTCCCCCTCAGTCTCTCTCTCTCCCCCCTCATTCTCTCTCTCTCTCTCTCTCTCTCTCTCTCTCCCCCTCAGTCTTGCTCTCTCTCCCCCTCAGTCTCTCTCTCTCCCCCCTCATTCTCCATCTCTCTCTCTCTCTCTCTTTCTCCCCCTCAGTCTCAACCCCCTCAGTCTCTCTCTCTCTCTCACCCCCTCAGACTCACACTCTCCCCCTCTCACACTCTCTCTGACTCCCCCTCAGATTCTCTCTCCCTCCCCCGCAGACTCTCCCTCTCCCGCACAGTCTCTCTCTCTCTACCCCTCAGATTCTCTCTCTCTCCCCCTCAGACTCTCTCTATCCCCCTCTCAGATCTCTCTCTCTCCCCCTCAGACTCTCTCTCTCCCCCTCAGTCTCTCTCTCTCTCCCCCTCAGTCTCTCTCTCTCCTCCTCAGTCTCTCTCTCACTCTCCCCCTCAGTCTCTCTCTCTCTCTCTCCCCCCTCAGTCTCTCTCTCTCTCCTCCTCTGCCTCTCTCTGCCCTCCTCAGTCTCCTTATTTCTCTCTCTCTCTCTCTCCCCCTCAGTCTCTCCCTCTCTCTCTCCACCTCAATCTATCTCTCTCTCCCCCTCTGTCTCTCTATCTCCCCCCTCAGTCTCTTTCTCCCCGCTCAGTCTCTTTCTCTCTCTCCCCTCAATCTATCTCTATCTCCCCCCTCAGTCTCTCTCTCCCCCCCTCAGTCTCTCTCTCTCTCCCCCCTCATTCGCTCTCTCTCCCCCCTCAGTCTGTCTCTCTCTCCCCGCTCAGTCTCTCTCTCTTTCCCCCCTCAATCTCTCTCTCGCTCCCTCAGTCTCTCTCTCTCCCCCGTCAGTCTCTCTCTCTCTGCCCCCTCAGTCTCTCTCTCTCACCCTCAGTCTCTCTCTCTCTCTCCCTCAGTCTTTCTCTCTCCCTCCTCAGTCTGTCTCTCTCTCTCTCTCTCCCCCTCAGTCTGTCTCTCTATCACTCCCCCTCAGTCTCTCTCTCTTTCTCTCACTAAGTCTCTCTCTCTCTCTACCCCTCAGTCTTTCTCTCTCTCTCCCTCGCAATCTCTCTCTCTCTCCCCCTCAGTCGCTCTCTCTCCCGCTCAGTCGCTCTCTCTACCCCTCAAACTCTCTCTCTCCACCTCAGTCTCTCTCGCTCTTCTCTCCCCTCAGTCTCTCTCTCTCCCCTCAGTCTCTCTCTCTCTCACCCCTCAGTCTCTCCCTCTCTCTCACTCTCCCCACTCAGTCTCTCTCTCTCTCCCCCTCACTCTCTCTTTCTCTCCCCCTCACTCTCTCTCTCTCTCCCACCTCAGTCTCTCTATCTCTCACACAGTCTCTCTCTCTCTCCCCCCTCAGTCTCTCTCTCTCCCCCCCTCAGCCACTCTCTCTCCCCCTCAGTCTCTCTCTCTCTCCCCCCTCAATCTCTCTCTCTCCCACCACTCAGTCTCGGTCTCTATCGCCCCTCAGTCTCTCTCTCTCCCCCCTCAGTCTCTTTCTCTCTCCCCCCTCAATCTCTATCTATCTCCCCCCTCATTCTCTCTCTCCCCCCCTCAGTCTCTCTCTCTCTACCCCCGCATTCGCTCTCTCTCCCCCCTCAGTCTCTCTCTCTCTCACCCCTCAGTCTCTCTCTCTCTCCCCCTCAGTCTCTCTGTCGCTCCCTCAGTCTCTCTCACTCCCCCCTCAGTCTCTCTCTCTCTCCCCCCTCAGTCTCTCTCTCTCTCCCTCAGTCTCTCTCTCTCTCTCCCTCAGTCTCTCTCTCTCTCCCCTCTCAGTCTCTCCCTCTCCCCCTCAGTCTCTCACTCTCTCCCGCCTCAGTCTATCTCTCTCTCCTCCTCTGCCTCTCTCTGCCCTCCTCAGTCTCCTTATTTCTATCTCTCGCTCTCTCCCCCTCAGTCTCTCTCTCTCTACCCCCGCATTCGCTCTCTCTCCCCCCTCAGTCTCTCTCTCTCTCACCCCTCAGTCTCTCTCTCTCTCCCCCTCAGTCTCTCTGTCGCTCCCTCAGTCTCTCTCACTCCCACCTCAGTCTCTCTATCTCTCACACAGTCTCTCTCTCTCTCCCCCCTCAGTCTCTCTCTCTCCCCCCCTCAGCCACTCTCTCTCCCCCTCAGTCTCTCTCTCTCTCCCCCCTCAATCTCTCTCTCTCCCACCACTCAGTCTCGGTCTCTATCGCCCCTCAGTCTCTCTCTCTCCCCCCTCAGTCTCTTTCTCTCTCCCCCCTCAATCTCTATCTATCTCCCCCCTCATTCTCTCTCTCCCCCCCTCAGTCTCTCTCTCTCTACCCCCGCATTCGCTCTCTCTCCCCCCTCAGTCTCTCTCTCTCTCACCCCTCAGTCTCTCTCTCTCTCCCCCTCAGTCTCTCTGTCGCTCCCTCAGTCTCTCTCACTCCCCCCTCAGTCTCTCTCTCTCTCCCCCCTCAGTCTCTCTCTCTCTCCCTCAGTCTCTCTCTCTCTCTCCCTCAGTCTCTCTCTCTCTCCCCTCTCAGTCTCTCCCTCTCCCCCTCAGTCTCTCACTCTCTCCCGCCTCAGTCTATCTCTCTCTCCTCCTCTGCCTCTCTCTGCCCTCCTCAGTCTCCTTATTTCTATCTCTCGCTCTCTCCCCCTCAGTCTCTCTCTCTCCCCCCTCAGTCTCTCTCTCTCTCCCCCTCAGTCTCTCTTTCTCTCCCTCAGTCTCTCTCACTCCCCCCTCAGTCTCTCTCTCTCTCCCCCCTCAGTCTCTCTCTCTCTCCCTCAGTCTCTCTCTCTCTCTCCCTCAGTCTCTCTCTCTCTCCCCTCTCAGTCTCTCCCTCTCCCCCTCAGTCTCTCACTCTCTCCCGCCTCAGTCTATCTCTCTCTCCTCCTCTGCCTCTCTCTGCCCTCCTCAGTCTCCTTATTTCTATCTCTCGCTCTCTCCCCCTCAGTCTCTCTCTCTCTCCACCTCAATCTATCTCTCTCTCCCCCTCTGTCTCTCTATCTCCCCCCTCAGTCTCTCTCTCCCCGCTCAGTCTCTTTCTCTCTCTCCCCTCAATCTATCTCTATCTCCCCCCTCAGTCTCTCTCTCCCACCCCTCAGTCTCTCTCAATCTCTCCCCCCTCAGTCTCTCTCAATCTCTCCCCCTCAGTGTCTCTCAATCTCTCCCCCTCAGAGTCTCTCTCTCTCTCTCTCCCTCTCCCTCAGTCTCTCTCTCTCTTTCGCCATCAGTCTTTTTCTCTCTCCCCCTCAGTCTCTCTCTCTCCCCCCTCATTCTCTCTCTCTCTCTCTCTCTCTCCCCCTCAGTCTTGCTCTCTCTCCCCCTCAGTCTCTCTCTCTCCCCCCTCATTCTCTATCTCTCTCTCTCTCTCTCTTTCTCCCCCTCAGTCTCTCCCCCCTCAGTCTCTCTCTCTCTCTCACCCCCTCAGACTCACACTCTCCCCCTCTCACACTCTCTCTGACTCCCCCTCAGACTCTCTCTCCCTCCCCCGCAGACTCTCCCTCTCCCGCACAGTCTCTCTTTCTCTACCCCTAAGATTCTCTCTCTCTCCCCCTCAGACTCTCTCTATCCCCCTCTCAGATCTCTCTCTCTCCCCGTCAGACTCTCTCTCTCCCCCTCAGTCTCTCTCTCTCTCCCCCTCAGTCTCTCTCTCTCCTCCTCAGTCTCTCTCTCACTTTCCCCCTCAGTCTCTCTCTCTCTCTCTCCCCCCTCAGTCTCTCTCTCTCTCCTCCTCTGCCTCTCTCTGACCTCCTCAGTCTCCTTATTTCTCTCTCTCTCTCTCTCCCCCTCAGTCTCTCCCTCTCTGTCTCCACCTCAATCTATCTCTCTCTCCCCCTCTGTCTCTCTATCTCCCCCCTCAGTCTCTCTCTCCCCGCTCAGTCTCTTTCTCTCTCTCCCCTCAATCTATCTCTATCTCCCCCCTCAGTCTCTCTCTCCCCCCCTCAGTCTCTCTCTCTCTCCCCCCTCATTCGCTCTCTCTCCCCCCTCAGTCTGTCTCTCTCTCCCCGCTCAGTCTCTCTCTCTTTCCCCCCTCAATCTCTCTCTCGCTCCCTCAGTCTCTCTCTCTCCCCCGTCAGTCTCTCTCTCTCTCCCCCCTCAGTCTCTCTCTCTCACCCTCAGTCTCTCTCTCTCTCTCCCTCAGTCTTTCTCTCTCCCTCCTCAGTCTGTCTCTCTCTCTCTCTCTCCCCCTCAGTCTGTCTCTCTCTCACTCCCCCTCAGTCTCTCTCTCTTTCTCTCACTAAGTCTCTCTCTCTCTCTCTACCCCTCAGTCTTTCTCTCTCTCTCCCTCGCAATCTCTCTCTCTCTCCCCCTCAGTCGCTCTCTTTCCCGCTCAGTCGCTCTCTCTACCCCTCAAACTCTCTCTCTCCCCCTCAGTCTCTCTCGCTCTTCTCTCCCCTCAGTCTCTCCCTCTCCCCTCAGTCTCTCTCTCTCTCACCCCTCAGTCTCTCCCTCTCTCTCACTCTCCCCACTCAGTCTCTCTCTCTCTCCCCCTCACTCTCTCTTTCTCTCCCCCTCACTCTCTCTCTCTCTCCCACCTCAGTCTCTCTATCTCTCACACAGTCTCTCTCTCTCTCCCCCCTCAGTCTCTCTCTCTCCCCCCCTCAGTCACTCTCTCTCCCCCTCAGTCTCTCTCTCTCTCCCCCCTCAATCTCTCTCTCTCCCACCACTCAGTCTCGGTCTCTATCGCCCCTCAGTCTCTCTCTCTCCCCCCTCAGTCTCTTTCTCTCTCCCCCCTCAATCTCTATCTATCTCCCCCCTCAGTCTCTCTCTCCCCCCCTCAGTCTCTCTCTCTCTCGCCCCGCATTCGCTCTCTCTCCCCCCTCAGTCTCTCTCTCTCTTCCCCCTAAGTCTCTCTCTCTCTCCCCCTCAGTCTCTCTGTCGCTCCCTCAGTCTCTCTCACTCCCCCCTCAGTCTCTCTCTCTCTCCCCCCTCAGTCTCTCTCTCTCTCCCTCAGTCCCTCTCTCTCTCTCCCTCAGTCTCTCTCTCTCTCCCCTCTCAGTCTCTCCCTCTCCCCCTCAGTCTCTCACTCTCTCCCGCCTCAGTCTATCTCTCTCTCCTCCTCTGCCTCTCTCTGCCCTCCTCAGTCTCCTTATTTCTATCTCTCGCTCTCTCCCCCTCAGTCTCGCTCAGTCTCCACCTCAATCTATATCTCTCTCCCCCTCAGTCTTGCTCTCTCTCCCCCTCAGTCTCTCTCTCTCCCCCCTCATTCTCCATCTCTCTCTCTCTCTCTCTTTCTCCCCCTCAGTCTCAACCCCCTCAGTCTCTCTCTCTCTCTCACCCCCTCAGACTCACACTCTCCCCCTCTCACACTCTCTCTGACTCCCCCTCAGATTCTCTCTCCCTCCCCCGCAGACTCTCCCTCTCCCGCACAGTCTCTCTCTCTCTACCCCTAAGATTCTCTCTCTCTCCCCCTCAGACTCTCTCTATCCCCCTCTCAGATCTCTCTCTCTCCCCCTCAGACTCTCTCTCTCCCCTCAGTCTCTCTCTCTCTCCCCCTCAGTCTCTCTCTCTCCTCCTCAGTCTCTCTCTCACTCTCCCCCTCAGTCTCTCTCTCTCTCTCTCCCCCCTCAGTCTCTCTCTCTCTCCTCCTCTGCCTCTCTCTGCCCTCCTCAGTCTCCTTATTTCTCTCTCTCTCTCTCTCCCCTCAGTGTCTCCCTCTCTCTCTCCACCTCAATCTATCTCTCTCTCCCCCTCTGTCTCTCTATCTCCCCCCTCAGTCTCTTTCTCCCCGCTCAGTCTCTTTCTCTCTCTCCCCTCAATCTATCTCTATCTCCCCCCTCAGTCTCTCTCTCCCCCCCTCAGTCTCTCTCTCTCTCCCCCCTCATTCGCTCTCTCTCCCCCCTCAGTCTGTCTCTCTCTCCCCGCTCAGTCTCTCTCTCTTTCCCCCCTCAATCTCTCTCTCGCTCCCTCAGTCTCTCTCTCTCCCCCGTCAGTCTCTCTCTCTCTCCCCCCTCAGTCTCTCTCTCTCACCCTCAGTCTCTCTCTCTCTCTCCCTCAGTCTTTCTCTCTCCCTCCTCAGTCTGTCTCTCTCTCTCTCTCTCCCCCTCAGTCTGTCTCTCTATCACTCCCCCTCAGTCTCTCTCTCTTTCTCTCACTAAGTCTCTCTCTCTCTCTACCCCTCAGTCTTTCTCTCTCTCTCCCTCGCAATCTCTCTCTCTCTCCCCCTCAGTCGCTCTCTCTCCCGCTCAGTCGCTCTCTCTACCCCTCAAACTCTCTCTCTCCACCTCAGTCTCTCTCGCTCTTCTCTCCCCTCAGTCTCTCTCTCTCCCCTCAGTCTCTCTCTCTCTCACCCCTCAGTCTCTCCCTCTCTCTCACTCTCCCCACTCAGTCTCTCTCTCTCTCCCCCTCACTCTCTCTTTCTCTCCCCCTCACTCTCTCTCTCTCTCCCACCTCAGTCTCTCTATTTCTCACACAGTCTCTCTCTCTCTCCCCCCTCAGTCTCTCTCTCTCCCCCCCTCAGCCACTCTCTCTCCCCCTCAGTCTCTCTCTCTCTCCCCCCTCAATCTCTCTCTCTCCCACCACTCAGTCTCGGTCTCTATCGCCCCTCAGTCTCTCTCTCTCCCCCCTCAGTCTCTTTCTCTCTCCCCCCTCAATCTCTATCTATCTCCCCCCTCATTCTCTCTCTCCCCCCCTCAGTCTCTCTCTCTCTCCCCCCGCATTCGCTCTCTCTCCCCCCTCAGTCTCTCTCTCTCTCACCCCTCAGTCTCTCTCTCTCTCCCCCTCAGTCTCTCTGTCGCTCCCTCAGTCTCTCTCACTCCCCCCTCAGTCTCTCTCTCTCTCCCCCCTCAGTCTCTCTCTCTCTCCCTCAGTCTCTCTCTCTCTCTCCCTCAGTCTCTCTCTCTCTCCCCTCTCAGTCTCTCCCTCTCCCCCTCAGTCTCTCACTCTCTCCCGCCTCAGTCTATCTCTCTCTCCTCCTCTGCCTCTCTCTGCCCTCCTCAGTCTCCTTATTTCTATCTCTCGCTCTCTCCCCCTCAGTCTCTCTCTCTCCCCCCTCAGTCTCTCTCTCTCTCCCCCTCAGTCTCTCTTTCTCTCCCTCAGTCTCTCTCACTCCCCCCTCAGTCTCTCTCTCTCTCCCCCCTCAGTCTCTCTCTCTCTCCCTCAGTCTCTCTCTCTCTCTCCCTCAGTCTCTCTCTCTCTCCCCTCTCAGTCTCTCCCTCTCCCCCTCAGTCTCTCACTCTCTCCCGCCTCAGTCTATCTCTCTCTCCTCCTCTGCCTCTCTCTGCCCTCCTCAGTCTCCTTATTTCTATCTCTCGCTCTCTCCCCCTCAGTCTCTCTCTCTCTCCACCTCAATCTATCTCTCTCTCCCCCTCTGTCTCTCTATCTCCCCCCTCAGTCTCTCTCTCCCCGCTCAGTCTCTTTCTCTCTCTCCCCTCAATCTATCTCTATCTCCCCCCTCAGTCTCTCTCTCCCACCCCTCAGTCTCTCTCAATCTCTCCCCCCTCAGTCTCTCTCAATCTCTCCCCCTCAGTGTCTCTCAATCTCTCCCCCTCAGAGTCTCTCTCTCTCTCTCTCCCTCTCCCTCAGTCTCTCTCTCTCTTTCGCCATCAGTCTTTTTCTCTCTCCCCCTCAGTCTCTCTCTCTCCCCCCTCATTCTCTCTCTCTCTCTCTCTCTCTCCCCCTCAGTCTTGCTCTCTCTCCCCCTCAGTCTCTCTCTCTCCCCCCTCATTCTCTATCTCTCTCTCTCTCTCTCTTTCTCCCCCTCAGTCTCTCCCCCCTCAGTCTCTCTCTCTCTCTCACCCCCTCAGACTCACACTCTCCCCCTCTCACACTCTCTCTGACTCCCCCTCAGACTCTCTCTCCCTCCCCCGCAGACTCTCCCTCTCCTGCACAGTCTCTCTTTCTCTACCCCTAAGATTCTCTCTCTCTCCCCCTCAGACTCTCTCTATCCCCCTCTCAGATCTCTCTCTCTCCCCGTCAGACTCTCTCTCTCCCCCTCAGTCTCTCTCTCTCTCCCCCTCAGTCTCTCTCTCTCCTCCTCAGTCTCTCTCTCACTTTCCCCCTCAGTCTCTCTCTCTCTCTCTCCCCCCTCAGTCTCTCTCTCTCTCCTCCTCTGCCTCTCTCTGCCCTCCTCAGGCTCCTTATTTCTCTCTCTCTCTCTCTCCCCCTCAGTCTCTCCCTCTCTGTCTCCACCTCAATCTATCTCTCTCTCCCCCTCTGTCTCTCTATCTCCCCCCTCAGTCTCTCTCTCCCCGCTCAGTCTCTTTCTCTCTCTCCCCTCAATCTATCTCTATCTCCCCCCTCAGTCTCTCTCTCCCCCCCTCAGTCTCTCTCTCTCTCCCCCCTCATTCGCTCTCTCTCCCCCCTCAGTCTGTCTCTCTCTCCCCGCTCAGTCTCTCTCTCTTTCCCCCCTCAATCTCTCTCTCGCTCCCTCAGTCTCTCTCTCTCCCCCGTCAGTCTCTCTCTCTCTCCCCCCTCAGTCTCTCTCTCTCACCCTCAGTCTCTCTCTCTCTCTCCCTCAGTCTTTCTCTCTCCCTCCTCAGTCTGTCTCTCTCTCTCTCTCTCCCCCTCAGTCTGTCTCTCTCTCACTCCCCCTCAGTCTCTCTCTCTTTCTCTCACTAAGTCTCTCTCTCTCTCTCTACCCCTCAGTCTTTCTCTCTCTCTCCCTCGCAATCTCTCTCTCTCTCCCCCTCAGTCGCTCTCTCTCCCGCTCAGTCGCTCTCTCTACCCCTCAAACTCTCTCTCTCCCCCTCAGTCTCTCTCGCTCTTCTCTCCCCTCAGTCTCTCCCTCTCCCCTCAGTCTCTCTCTCTCTCACCCCTCAGTCTCTCCCTCTCTCTCACTCTCCCCACTCAGTCTCTCTCTCTCTCCCCCTCACTCTCTCTTTCTCTCCCCCTCACTCTCTCTCTCTCTCCCACCTCAGTCTCTCTATCTCTCACACAGTCTCTCTCTCTCTCCCCCCTCAGTCTCTCTCTCTCCCCCCTCAGTCACTCTCTCTCCCCCTCAGTCTCTCTCTCTCTCCCCCCTCAATCTCTCTCTCTCCCACCACTCAGTCTCGGTCTCTATCGCCCCTCAGTCTCTCTCTCTCCCCCCTCAGTCTCTTTCTCTCTCCCCCCTCAATCTCTATCTATCTCCCCCCTCAGTCTCTCTCTCCCCCCCTCAGTCTCTCTCTCTCTCCCCCCGCATTCGCTCTCTCTCCCCCCTCAGTCTCTCTCTCTCTTCCCCCTAAGTCTCTCTCTCTCTCCCCCTCAGTCTCTCTGTCGCTCCCTCAGTCTCTCTCACTCCCCCTCAGTCTCTCTCTCTCTCCCCCCTCAGTCTCTCTCTCTCTCCCTCAGTCTCTCTCTCTCTCTCCCTCAGTCTCTCTCTCTCTCCCCTCTCAGTCTCTCCCTCTCCCCCTCAGTCTCTCACTCTCTCCCGCCTCAGTCTATCTCTCTCTCCTCCTCTGCCTCTCTCTGCCCTCCTCAGTCTCCTTATTTCTATCTCTCGCTCTCTCCCCCTCAGTCTCGCTCACTCTCCACCTCAATCTATATCTCTCTCCCCCTCAGTCTCTCTTTCTCTCCCCCTCAGTCTCTCTCTCTCTCTCTCCCGCTCAGTCTCTCTCTGTCTCTCCCCCTCAGTCTCTCTCCCCCTCAGTCTCTATATCTCTCCCCCCTCAGTCTCTCCCTCTCACCCACCTCAGTCTCTCTCTCTCTTGCCCTCAGTCTCTCACTCACCCCCTCAATCTCTCACTCTCCGCCTCAGTCTCTCTCTCTCCCCCCTCACTCTCTCTCTCTCACCCGCAGTCTCTCTCTCTCCACCCTCAGTCTCTCTCTCTCTCCCCCCTCAGTCTCTCTCTATCTCCCCCCCTCAGTCTCTCTCTCCCCCCTCAATCTCTCTATCTCCCACCTCAGTCTCTCTCTCTCGCCCTCAGTCTCTCATCCTCCCATGTTCTCTCACTCTCTCCCCCTCAGTCACTCTCTCACCCCCTCAGTCACTCTCGCTCCCCCTCAGTATCTCTCTCTCTACCCCCTCACTCTCTCTCTCCCACCACTCTGTCTCTCTCTCTCCCACCCCTCAGTCTATCTCTCTCTCCCACCCCTCAGTCTCGCTCTCTCTCCCCCCTCAGTCTCTCTCTCTCTCCCACCCCTCAGTCTCTCTCAATCTCTCCCCCCTCAGTCTCTCTCAATCTCTCCCCCTCAGTGTCTCTCAATCTCTCCCCCTCAGAGTCTCTCTCTCTCTCTCTATCCCACTCCCTCAGTCTCTCTCTCTCTTTCGCCATCAGTCTTTTTCTCTCTCCCCCTCAGTCTCTCTCTCTCCCCCCTCATTCTCTCTCTCTCTCTCTCTCTCTCTCTCTCTCCCCTCAGACTTTCTCTCTCCCGCCCTCAGTCTCTCTCTCTCCCCCCCACATTCTCTCTATCTCTCTCTCTCTCTCTTTCTCCCCCTCAGTCTCTCCCCCCTCAGTCTCTCTCTCTCTCACCCCCTCAGACTCACACTCTCCCCCTCTCAGACTCTCTCTGACTCCCCCTCAGACTCTCTCTCCCTCCCCCGCAGACTCTCTCTCTCTCCCGCACAGTCTCTCTCTCTCTACCACTCAGACTCTCTCTCTCCCCCTCAGACTCTATCTATCCCCCTCTCAGATCTCTCTCTCTCCCCCTCAGACTCTCTCTCTCCCCTCAGTCGCTCTCTTTCTCCCCCTCAGTCTTCTCTCTCCTCCTCAGTCTCTCTCTCTCTCTCACCCCTCAGTCTCTCCCTCTCTCTCACTCTCCCCACTCAGTCTCTCTCTCTCTCCCCCTCACTCTCTCTTACTCTCCCCCTCACTCTCTCTCTCTCTCCCACCTCAGTCTCTCTATCTCTCACACAGTCTCTCTCTCTCTCCCCCCTCAGTCTCTCTCTCTCTCCCCCGTCATCTCTCTCTCTCTCCCACCTCAGTCTCTCTCTCTCCCCCCCTCAGTCTCTCTCTCTCGCCCTCAGTCTCTCTCCCTCCCAGTTTCTCTCTCTCTACCCCTCAGTCTCTCTCTCTCTCACCCGTCATCTCTCTCTCTCTCCCCCCTCAGTCTCTCTCTCTCCCCCCCTCAGTCTCTCTATCTCCCACCTCAGTCTCTCTCTCTCGCCCTCAGTCTCTCATCCTCCCATGTTCTCTCACTCTCTCCCCCTCAGTCACTCTCTCTCCCCCTCAGTCACTCTCGCTCCCCCTCAGTATCTCTCTCTCTACCCCCTCACTCTCTCTCTCCCACCACTCTGTCTCTCTCTCTCCCACCCCTCAGTCTATCTCTCTCTCCCACCCCTCAGTCTCGCTCTCTCTCCCCCCTCAGTCTCTCTCTCTCTCCCCACCCCTCAGTCTCTCTCAATCTCTCCCCCCTCAGTCTCTCTCAATCTCTCCCCCTCAGTGTCTCTCAATCTCTCCCCCTCAGAGTCTCTCTCTCTCTCTCTATCCCACTCCCTCAGTCTCTCTCTCTCTTTCGCCATCAGTCTTTTTCTCTCTCCCCCTCAGTCTCTCTCTCTCCCCCCTCATTCTCTCTCTCTCTCTCTCTCTCTCTCTCTCTCCCCCTCAGTCTTTCTCTCTCCCGCCCTCAGTCTCTCTCTCTCCCCCCACATTCTCTCTATCTCTCTCTCTCTCTCTTTCTCCCCCTCAGTCTCTCCCCCCTCAGTCTCTCTCTCTCTCTCACCCCCTCAGACTCACACTCTCCCCCTCTCAGACTCTCTATGACTCCCCCTCAGACTCTCTCTCCCTCCCCCGCAGACTCTCTCTCTCTCCCCGCACAGTCTCTCTCTCTCTACCACTCAGACTCTCTCTCTCCCCCTCAGACTCTATCTATCCCCCTCTCAGATCTCTCTCTCTCCCCCTCAGACTCTCTCTCTCCCCCTCAGTCGATCTCTTTCTCCCCCTCAGTCTCTCTCTCCTCCTCAGTCTCTCTCTCTCTCTCACCCCTCAGTCTCTCCCTCTCTCTCACTCTCCCCACTCAGTCTCTCTCTCTCTCCCCCTCACTCTCTCTTTCTCTCCCCCTCACTCTCTCTCTCTCTCCCACCTCAGTCTCTCTATCTCTCACACAGTCTCTCTCTCTCTCCCCCCTCAGTCTCTCTCTCTCTCCCCCGTCATCTCTCTCTCTCTCCCACCTCAGTCTCTCTCTCTCCCCCCCTCAGTCTCTCTCTCTCGCCCTCAGTCTCTCTCCCTCCCAGTTTCTCTCTCTCTACCCCTCAGTCTCTCTCTCTCTCACCCGTCATCTCTCTCTCTCTCCCCCCTCAGTCTCTCTCTCTCCCCCCCTCAGTCTCTCTATCTCCCACCTCAGTCTCTCTCTCTCGCCCTCAGTCTCTCATCCTCCCATGTTCTCTCACTCTCTCCCCCTCAGACACTCTCTCTCCCCCTCAGTCACTCTCGCTCCCCCTCAGTATCTCTCTCTCTACCCCCTCACTCTCTCTCTCCCACCACTCTGTCTCTCTCTCTCCCACCCCTCAGTCTATCTCTCTCTCCCACCCCTCAGTCTCGCTCTCTCTCCCCCCTCAGTCTCTCTCTCTCCCACCCCTCAGTCTCTCTCAATCTCTCCCCTCTCAGTCTCTCTCAATCTCTCCCCCTCAGTGTCTCTCAATCTCTCCCCTCAGAGTCTCTCTCTCTCTCTCTCTATCCTACTCCCTCAGTCTCTCTCTCTCTTTCGCCATCAGTCTTTTTCTCTCTCCCCCTCAGTCTCTCTCTCTCCCCGCTCATTCTCTCTCTCTCTCTCTCTCTCTCTCTCTCTCTCTCTCTCTCTCTCTCCCCCTCAGTCTTTCTCTCTCCCGCCCGCAGTCTCTCTCTCTCCCCCCACATTCTCTATCTCTCTCTCTCTCTCTCTCTCTTTCTCCCCCTCAGTCTCTCCCCCCTCAGTCTCTCTCTCTCTCACCCCCTCAGACTCACACTCTCCCCCACTCAGACTCTCTCTGACTCCCCCTCAGACTCTCTCTCTCCCTCCCCCGCAGACTCTCTCTCTCTCCCGCACAGTCTCTCTCTCTCTACCACTCAGACTCTCTCTCTCTCCCCTCAGACTCTATCTATCCCCCTCTCAGATCTCTCTCTCTCCCCCTCAGGACTCTCTCTCTCCCCCTCAGTCGCTCTCTCTCTGTCCCTCAGTCTCTCTCTCCTCCTCAGTCTCTCTCTCCCTCTCCCCCTCAGTCTCTCTCTCTCTCTGTCCCCCATCAGTCTCTCTCTCGCTCCTCCTCTGCCTCTCTCTGCCCGCCTCAATCTCCTTATTTCTCTCTCTCTCTCTCTCCCCCTCAACCTCAGTCTCTCTCTCTCCACCTCAATCTATCTCTCTCTCCCCCTCTGTCTCTCTATCTCCCCCCTCAGTCTCTCTCTCCCCCCTCAGTCTCTTTCTCTCTCTCCCCTCAATCTTTCTCTCTCTCTCCCTCAGTCTCTCTCTCGCTCCCTCAGTCTCTCTCTCTCCCCCCCCTTAGTCTCTCTCTCTCTCCCCCCTCAGTCTCTCTCTCTCTCCCTCAGTCTCTCTCTCTCTCCCTCCTCAGTCTGTCTCTCTCTCTCTCCCCTCAGTCTGTCTCTCTCTCTCACCCTCTCAGTCTCTCTTTCTCTCCCCCTCACTCTCTCTTTCTCTCCCCCTCACTCTCTCTATTTCTCCCCCTCACTTTCTCTCTCTCCCACCTCAGTCTCTCTATCTCTCACACAGTCTCTCTCTCTCTCCCCCCTCAGTCTCTCTCTCTCTCCCCCGTCATCTCTCTCTCTCTCCCCCCTCAGTCTCTCTCTCTCCCCCCCTCAGTCTCTCTCTCTCTCCCTCAGTCTCTCTCCCTCCCAGTTTCTCTCTCTCTCCCCCTCAGTCACTCTCTCTCCCCCCTCAGTCTCTCTCTCTCTCCCCCCTCAATCTCTCTCTCTCTCGCCCCTCAGTCTCTCTCTCTCCCACCCCTCCGTCTTTCTCTCTCCCCCCTCAGTCTCGCACTCTCTCTCCCGTTCCACATTATCTCTCTTTCCCCCCTCAATCTCACTATCTCCCACCTCAGTCTCTCTCTCTCGCCCTCAGTCTCTCATCTTCCCATGTTCTCTCACTCTCTACCCCTCAGTCACTCTTTCTCCCCCTCAGTCACTCTCTCTCCCCCTCAGTATCTCTCTCTACCCCCTCACTCACTCTCTCTCCCACCACTCAATCTCTCTCTCTCTCCCACCGCTCAGTCTCTCTCTCTCTCTCTCACCCCTCAGTCTCGCTCTCTCTCTCCCCTCAGTCTCTCTCGCTCCCACAGCTCAGTCTCTCTCTCTCTCCCCCCTCAGTCTCTCTCAATCTCTCCCCACTCAGTCTCTCTCAATCTCACCCCTCAGTGTCTCTCAATCTCTCCCACTCAGAGTCTCTCTCTCTCTCTCTCCCTCCCTCAGTCTCTCTCTCTCTTTCGCCCTCATTCTTTTTCTCTCTCCCCCTCAGTCTCTCTCTCTCCCCCCTCATTCTCTCTCTCTCTCTCTTTCTCTCTCTCTCTCTCTCCCCCTCAGTCTTTCTCTCTCTCCCCCTCAGTCTCTCTCTCTCCCCCCTCATTCTCTCTCTCTCTCTCTCTCTCTTTCTCCCCCTCAGTCTCTCCCCCCTCAGTCTCTGTCTATCTCTCACACGCTCAGACTCACACTCTCCCCCTCTCAGACTCTCTCACACTCCCCCTAAATCTCTCTTTCTCTCCCCATCAGTCTCACTCTCTCTCTCTCTCCCGCTCAGTCTCTCTCTCTCTCTCCCCCTCAGTCTCTCTCCCCATCAGTCTCTCTCTCTCACCCCTCAGTCTCTCCCTCTCACCCACCTCAGTCTCTCTCTCTCTTGCCCTCAGTCTCTCACTCACCCCCTCAATCTCTCACTCTCCGCCTCAGTCTCTCTCTCTCCCCCCTCACTCTCTCTCTCTCACCCTCAGTCTCTCTCTCTCCCCCCTCAGTCTCTCTCTCTCTCCCCCTCAGTCTCTCTCTATCTCCCCCCTCAGTCTCTCTCTCCCCCTCAGTCCCTCTATCTCCCACCTCAGTCTCTCTCTCTCGCCCTCAGTCTCTCATCCTCCCATGTTCTCTCACTCTCTCCCCCTCAGTCACTCTCTCTCCCCCTCAGTCACTCTCGCTCCCCCTCAGTATCTCTCTCTCTATCCCCTCACTCTCTCTCTCCCACCACTCTGTCTCTCTCTCTCACACCCCTCAGTCTATCTCACTCTCCCACCCCTCAGTCTCGCTCTCTCTCCCCCCTCAGTCTCTCTCTCTCCCACCCCTCAGTCTCTCACTCTCTCCCCCCTCAGTCTCTCTCAACCTCTCCCCCCTCAGTCTCTCTCAATCTTTCCCCCTCAGTGTCTCTCAATCTCTCCCCCTCAGAGTCTCTCTCTCTCTCTCCCCCTCCCTCAGTCTCTCTCTCTCTTTCGCCATCAGTCTTTTTCTCTCTCCCCCTCAGTCTCTCTCTCTCCCCCCTCATTCTCTCTCTCTCTCTCCCTCTCTCTCTCTCTCTCTCCCCCTCAGTCTTTCTCTCTCTCCCCCTCAGTCTCTCTCTCCCTCCCCCGCAGACTCTCTCTCTCTCCAGCACAGTCTCTCTCTCTCTACCCCTCTGACACTCTCTCTCTCTCCCTCAGACTCTCTCTCTCCCCCTCTCAGATCTCTCTCTCTCCCCCTCAGACTCTCTCTCTCCCCCTCAGTCTCTCTCTCTCTCCCCCTCAGTCTCTCTCTCTCCTCCTCAGTCTCTCTCTCCCTCCCCCTCAGTCTCTCTCTCTCTCTCTCCCCCCTCAGTCTCTCTCTCTCTCCTCCTCTGCCTCTCTCTGCCCTCCTCAGTCTCCTTATTTCTCTCTCTCTCTCTCTCCCCCTCAGTCTCTCTCTCTCTCTCTCCTCCTCAATCTATCTCTCTCTCCCCCTCTGTCTCTCTTTCTCTCCCCATCAGTCTCTCTCTCTCTCTCCCGCCAAGTCTCTCTCTCTCTCTCCCCCTCAGTCTCTCTCCCCCTCAGTCTCACTCTCTCCGCCCTCAGTCTCTCCCTCTCACCCACCTCAGTCTCTCTCTCTCTTGCCCTCAGTCTCTCACTCACCCCCTCAATGTCTCACTCTCCGCCTCAGTCTCTCTCTGTCCCCCTCACTCTCTCTCTCTCACCCTCAGTCTCTCTCTCTCTCCCCCTCAGTCTCTCTCTTTCTCCCCCCTCAGTCTCTCTCTATCTCCCCCCTCAGTCTCTCTCTCTCTCCCCCCTCATTCGCTCTCTCTCCCCCGTCAGTCTCTCTCTCTCTCTCCCCTCAGTCTCTCTCTCTCTCCCCCCTCAGTCTCTCTCTCGCTCCTTCAGTCTCTCTCTCTCCCCCCTCAGTCTCTCTCTCTCTCCCCCGTCAGTCTCTCTCTCTCTCCCTCAGTCTCTCTCTCTCTCTCCCTCAGTCTCTCTCTCTCTCCCCCCTCAGTCTCTCCCTCTCCCCCTCAGTCTCTCTGTCTCTCTCCCCCCTCAGTCTCTCTCCCGCTCTCCTCCTCTGCCTCTCTCTGCCTTCTTCAGTCTCTCTCTCTCTCCCCCTCAGTCTCTCTCTCTCTCCCCCCTCAGTCTCTCTCTCGCTCCCTCAGTCTCTCTCTCTCCCCCCTCAGTCTCTCCCTCTCACCCACCTCAGTCTCTCTCTCTCTTGCCCTCAGTATCTCATTCACCCCCTCAATCTCTCACTCTCCGCCTCAGTCTCTCTCTCTGCCCCCTCACTCTCTCTCTCTCACCCTCAGTCTCTCTCTCTCCACCCTCAGTCTCTCTCTCTCTCCCCCCTCAGTCTCTCTCTATCTCCCCCCTCAGTCTCTCTCTCCCCCTCAGTCTCTTTCTCTCTCTCCCCTCAATCTATCTCTATCTCTCCCCTCAGTCTCTCTCTCCCCCCCTCAGTCTCTCTCCCTCTCCCCCCTCATTCGCTCTCTCTCCCCCCTCAGTCTCTCTCTCTCTCCCCCCTCAGTCTCTCTCTCTCTCTCCCCCCTCAGTCTCTCTCTCGCTCCCTCAGTCTATCTCTCTCCCCCCTCAGTCTCTCTCTCTCTCCCCCCTCAGTCTCTCTCTCTCTCTCTCAGTCTTTCTCTCTCTCTCCCTCAGTGTCTCTCTCTCTCCCTCCTCAGTCTGTCTCTCTCTCTCTCTCTCTCCCCCTCAGTCTGTCTCTCTCTCACTCCCCCTCAGTCTCTCTCTCTCTCACTCACTAATTCTCTCTCTCTCTCTCCCCCTCAGTCTTTCTCTCTCTCTCACCCTCTCAGTCTCTCTCTCTCTCCCCCTCAGTCGCTCTCTCTCCCGCTCAGTCGCTCTCTCTACCCCTCAAACTCTCTCTCTCCCCCCTCAGTCTCTCTCGCTCTTCTCTCCCCCTCAGTCTCTATCTCTCCCCTCAGTCTCTCTCTCTCTCACCCCTCAGTCTCTTCCTCTCTCTCACTCTCCCCACTCAGTCTCTCTCTATCTCCCCCCTCAGTCTCTCTCTCCCCCCTCAGTCTCTCTATCTCCCACCTCAGTCTCTCTCTCTCGCCCTCAGTCTCTCATCCTCCCATGTTCTCTCACTCTCTCCCACTCAGTCACTCTCTCTCCCCCTCAGTCACTCTCGCTCCCCCTCAGTATCTCTCTCTCTACCCCCTCACTCTCTCTCTCCCACCACTCTGTCTCTCTCTCTCCCACCCCTCAGTCTATCTCTCTCTCCCACCCCTCAGTCTCGCTCTCTCTCCCCCCTCAGTCTATCTCTCTCCCACCCCTCAGTCTCTCTCAATCTCTCCCCTCTCAGTCTCTCTCAATCTCTCCCCCTCAGTGTCTCTCAATCTCTCCCCCTCAGAGTCTCTCTCTCTCTCTGTCTCTATCCCACTCCCTCAGTCTCTCTCTCTCTTTCGCCATCAGTCTTTTTCTCTCTCCCCCTCAGTCTCTCTCTCTCCCCCCTCATTCTCTCTCTCTCCCTCTCTCTCTCTCTCTCTCTCCCCCTCAGTCTTTCTCTCTCCCGCCCTCAGTCTCTCTCTCTCCCCCCACATTCTCTATCTCTCTCTCTCTCTCTCTCTTTCTCCCCCTCAGTCTCTACCCACTCAGTCTCTCTCTCTCTCTCACCCCCTCAGACTCACACTCTCCCCCTCTCAGACTCTCTCTGACTCCCCCTCAGACTCTCTCTCCCTCCCCCGCAGACTCTCTCTCTCTCCCGCACAGTCTCTCTCTCTCTACCACTCAGACTCTCTCTCTCTCCCCCTCAGACTCTATCTATCCCCCTCTCAGATCTCTCTCTCTCCCCCTCAGACTCTCTCTCTCCCCCTCAGTCGCTCTCTCTGTCCCCCTCAGTCTCTCTCTCCTCCTCAGTCTCTCTTTCCCTCTCCCCCTCAGTCTCTCTCTCTCTCCCCCCTCAGTCTCTCTCTCGCTCCTCCTCTGCCTCTCTCTGCCCTCATCAGTCTCCTTATTTCTCTCTCTCTCTCTCTCCCCCTCAGTCTCTCTCTCTCTCTCTCCACCTCAATCTATCTCTCTCTCCCCCTCTGTCTCTCTATCTCCCCCCTCAGTCTCTCTCTCCCCCCTCAGTATCTTTCTTCTCTCCCCTCAATCTATCCCTATCTCCCCCCTCAGTCTCTCTCTCCCCCCCTCAGTCTCTCTCTCTCTCCCCCCTCATTCGCTCTCTCTCCCCCCTCAGTCTGTCTCTCTCTCCCCGCTCATTCTCTCTCTATCTCCCCCCTCAGTCTCACTCTCGCTCCCTCAGTCTCTCTCTCTCCCCCCTCAGTCTCTCTCTCTCTCCCCACTCAGTCTCTATCTCTCACCCTCAGTCTCTCTCTCTCTCTCCCTCAGTCTTTCTCTCTCCCTCCTCAGTCTGTCTCTCTCTCTCTCTCTCCCCCTCAGTCTGTCTCTCTCTCACTCCCCCTCAGTCTCTCTCTCTCTCCCTCACTAAGTCTCTCTCTCTCTCTCCCCCTCAGTCTTTCTCTCTCCCGCCCTCAGTCTCTCTCTCTCCCCCCTCATTCTCTATCTCTCTCTCTCTCTCTCTTTCTCCCCCTCAGTCTCTCCCCCCTCAGTCTCTCTCTCTCTCTCACCCCCTCAGACTCACATTCTCCCCCTCTCAGACTCTCTCTGACACCCCCTCAGACTCTCTCTCCCTCCCCCGCAGACTCTCTCTCTCTCCCGCACAGTCTCTCTCTCTGTACCACTCAGACTCTCTCTCTCTCCCCCTCAGACTCTATCTATCCCCCTCTCAGATCTCTCTCTCTCCCCCTCAGACTCTCTCTCTCCCCCTCAGTCGCTCTCTCTCTCACCCTCAGTCTCTATCTCTCCTCCTCAGTCTCTCTCTCCCTCTCCCCCTCAGTCTCTCTCTCTCTCTCTCCCCCCTCAGTCTCTCTCTCGCTCCTCCTCTGCCTCTCTCTGCCCTCCTCAGTCTCCTTATTTCTCTCTCTCTCTGTCTCCCCCTCAGTCTCTCTCTCTCTCTCTCTCCACCTCAATCTATCTCTCTCTCCCCCTCTGTCTCTATATCTCCCCCCTCAGTCTCTCTCTCCTCCCTCAGTATATTTCTTCTCTCCCCTCAATGTATCTCTATCTCCCCCCTCAGTCTCTCTCTCCACCCCCTCAGTCTCTCTCTCTCTCCCCCCTCATTCGCTCTCTCTCCCCCCTCAGTCTGTCTCTCTCTCCCGCCTCAGTCTCTCTCTCTCTCCCCCCTCAGTCTCTCTCTCGCTCCCTCAGTCTCTCTCTCTCCCCGCTCAGTCTCTCTCTCTCTCCCCCCTCAGTCTCTCTCTCTCACCCTCAGTCTCTCTCTCTATCTCACCCTCAGTCTTTCTCTCTCCCTCCTCAGTCTGTCTCTCTCTCTCTCTCTCCCCCTCAGTCTGTCTCTCTCTCACTCCCCCTCAGTCTCTCTCTCTCTCTCTCACTAAGTCTCTCTCTCTCTCTCCCCATCAGTCTTTCTCTCTCTCTCACCCTCTCAGTCTCTCTCTCTCTCCCCCTCAGTCGCTCTCTCTCCCGCTCAGTCGCTCTCTCTACCCCTCAAACTCTCTCTCTCCCCCTCAGTCTCTCTCGCTCTTCTCTCCCCCTTAGTCTCTCTCTCTCCCCTCAGTCTCTCTCTCTCTCACCCCTCAGTCTCTCCCTCTCTCTCACTCTCCCCACTCAGTCTCTCTCTCTCTCCCCCTCACTCTCTCTTTCTCTCCCCCTCACTCTCTCTATCTCTCCCCCTCACTCTCTCACTCTCTCCCACCTCAGTCTCTCTATCTCTCACACAGTCTCTCTCTCTCTCCACCCTCAGTCTCTCTCTCTCTCCCCCGTCATCTCTCTCTCTCTCCCCCCTCAGTCTCTCTCTCTCCCCCTCTCAGTCTCTCTCTCTCCCACCACTCAGTCTCGCTCTCTATCGCCCCTCAGTCTCTCTCTCTCCCACCTCTCCGTCTCTCTCTCTCCCACCTCAGTCTCTCTCTCTCGCCCTCAGTATCTCATCTTCCCATGTTCTCTCACTCTCTACCCCTCAGTCACTCTCTCTCCCCCTCAGTCACTCTCTCTCCCCCTCAGTATCTCTCTCTAACCCCTCACTCTCTCTCTCTCCCACCACTGAGTCTCTCTCTCTCTCCCACCCCTCAGTCTCTCTCTCTCTCTCTCACCCCTCAGTCTCGCTCTCTCTCCCCCCTCAGGCTCTCTCTCTCCTATCCCTCAGTCTCTCTCTCTCACCCCCTCAGTCTCGCTCTATCTCTCCCCACTCAGTCTCCCTCAATCTCTCCCCCTCAGTGTCTCTCAATCTCTCCCACTCAGAGTCTCTCTCTCTCTCTCCCCCTCCCTCAGTCTCTCTCTCTCTTTCGCCCTCAGTCTTTTTTTCTCTCCCCCTCAGTCTCTCTCTCTCCCCCCTCATTCTCTCTCTCTCTCTCTCTCTCTCTCTATCTCTCTCTCTCCCCCTCAGTCTTTCTCTCTCTCCCCCTCAGTCTCTCTCTCTCCCCTCTCATTCTCTCTCTCTCTCTCTTTCTCCACCTCAGTCTCTCCCCCCTCAGTCTCTCTCTCTCTCTCACTCGCTCAGACTCACACTCTCCCCCTCTCAGACTCTCTCACACTCCCCCTCAATCTCTCTTTCTCTCCCCATCAGTCTCTCTATCTCCCGCTCCGTCTCTCTCTCTCTCTCCCCCTCAGTCTCTCTCCCCCTCAGTCTCTTTCTCTCCTCCCTCAGTCTCTCCCTCTCACCCACCTCAGTCTCTCTCTCTCTTGCCCTCAGTCTCTCACTCACACCCTCAATCTCTCACTCTCCGCCTCAGTCTCTCTCTCTCCCCCCTCACTCTCTCTCTCTCACCCTCAGTCTCTCTCTCTCCCCCCTCAGTCTCTCTCTCTTTCCGCCCTCAGTCTCTCTCTCCCCCCTCAGTCTCTTTCTCTCTCCCCCCTCAATCTCTCTCTATCTCCCCCCTCAGTCTCTCTCTCCCCCCTTCAGTCTCTCTCTCTCTCTCCCCCCTCATTCGCTCTCTCTCCCCCCTCAGTCTCTCTCTCTCCCCCCTCAGTCTCTCTTTCTCTCTCCCTCAGTCTCTCTCTCTCTCCTCTCTCAGTCTCTCCCTCTCCCCCTCAGTCTCTCTCTCTCCCGCCTCAGTCTATCTCTCTCTCCTCCTCTGCCTCTCTCTGCCCTCCTCAGTCTCCTTATTTCTCTCTCACTCTCTCTCCCCCTCAGTCTCTCTCTCTCTCCACCTCTATCTATCTCTCTCTCCCCCTCAGTCTCTCTTTCTCTCTCCCTCAGTCTCTCTCTCTCTCTCTCCCGCTCAGTCTCTCTCTCTCTCCCCCTCAGTCTCTCTCCCCCTCAGTCTCCCTCTCTCCTCCCTCAGTCTCTCCCTCTCACCCACCTCAGTCTCTCTCTCTCTTGCCCTCAGTCTCTCACTCACACCCTCAATCTCTCACTCTCCGCCTCAGTCTCTCTCTCTCTCCCCCTCACTCTCTCTCTCTCCCACCTCAGTCTCTCTCTCCCCCCTCAGTCTCTTTCTCTCTCCCCCCTCAATCTTTCTCTATCTCCCCCCTGAGTCTCTCTCTCCCCCACTCAGTCTCTCTCTCTCTCCCCCCTCATTCGCTCTCTCTCCCCCCTCAGTCTCTCTCTCTCTCCCCCCTCAGTCTCTCTCTCTCTCCCCCCTCAGTCTCTCACTCGCTCCCTCAGTCTCTCTCTCTCCCCCCTCAGTCTCTCTCTCTCTCCCCCCTCAGTCTCTCTCTCTCTCTCCCTCAGTCTCTCTCTCTCTGTCCCTCAGTCTCTCTCTCTCTCCTCTCTCAGTCTCTCCCTCTCCCCCTCAGTCTCTCTCTCCGCCGGCTCAGTCTATCTCTCTCTCCTCCTCTGCCTCTCTCTGCCCTCCTCAGTCTCCTTATTTCTCTCTCACTCTCTCTCCTCCTCAGTCTCTCTCTCTCTCCACCTCAATCTATCTCTCTCTCCCCCTCAGTCTCTCTTTCTCTCTCCCTCAGTCTCTCTCTCTCTCTCTCCCGCTCAGTCTCTCTCTCTCTCTCCCCCTCAGTCTCTCTCCCCCTCAGTCTCTATATCTCTCCCCCCTCAGTCTCTCCCTCTCACCCACCTCAGTCTCTCTCTCTCTCTTGCCCTCAGTCTCTCACTCACCCCCTCAATCTCTCACTCTCTGCCTCAGTCTCTCTCTCCCCCTCACTCTCTCTCTCTCACCCTCAGTCTCTCTCTCTCCACCCTCAGTCTCTCTCTCTCTCCCCCTCAGTCTCTCTCTATCCCCCCCTCAATCTCTCTCTCCCCCCTCAGTCTCTTTCTCTCTCTCCCCTCAATCTTTCTCTATCTCGCCCCTCAGTCTCTCTCTCTCCCCCTCAGTGTCTTTCTCTCTCCCCCCTCATTCGCTCTCTCTCGCCCCTCATTCTCTCTCTCTCTCCCCCCTCAGTCTCTCTCTCTCCCCCCTCAGTCTCTCTCTCGCTCCCTCAGTCTCTCTCTCTCCCCCTTAGTCTCTCTCTCTCTCCCCCCTCAGTCTCTCTCTCTCCCTCAGTCTCTCTCTCTCTCCCTCCTCAGTCTGTGTCTCTCTCTCTCTCTCCCCCTCAGTCTGTCTCTCTCTCACTCCCCCTCAGTCTCTCTCTCTCTCTCTCACTAAGTATCTCTCTCTCTCTCCCCCTCAGTCTTTCTCTCTCTCTCACCCTCTCAGTCTCTCTTTCTCTCCCCCTCACTCTCTCTTTCTCTCCCCCTCACTCTCTCTATTTCTCCCCCTCACTTTCTCTCTCTCCCACCTCAGTCACTCTATCTCTCACACAGTCTCTCTCTCTCTCCCCCCTCAGTCTCTCTCTCTCTCCCCCGTCATCTCTCTCTCTCTCCCCCCTCCGTCTCACTCTCTCCCCCCCTCAGTCTCTCTCTCTCGCCCTCAGTCTCTCTCCCTCCCAGTTTCTCTCTCTCTCCCCCTCAGTCACTCTCTCTCCCCCCTCAGTCTCTCTCTCTCTCCCCCCTCAATCTCTCTCTCTCCCACCCCTCAGACTCTCTCTCTCTCGCCCCTTTGTCTCTCTCTCTCCCACCCCCTCCGTCTTTCTCTCTCCCCCCTCAGTCTCGCACTCTCTCTCCCGTTCCACAGTATCTCTCTTTCCCCCCTCAATCTCACTATCTCCCACCTCAGTCTTTCTCTCTCGCCCTCAGTCTCTCATCTTCCCATGTTCTCTCACTCTCTACCCCTCAGTCACTCTCTCTCCCCCTCAATCACTCTCTCTCCCCCTCAGTATCTCTCTCTACCCCCTCACTCTCTCTCTCTCCCACCACTCAATCTCTCTCTCTCTCCCACCCCTCAGTCTCTCTCTCTCTCTCACCCCTCAGTCTCGCTCTCTCTCTCCCCTCAGTCTCTCTCTCTCCCACCGCTCAGTCTCTCTCTCTCTCTCCCCCCTCAGTCTCTCTCAATCTCTCCCCACTCAGTCTCTCTCAATCTCACCCCTCAGTGTCTCTCAATCTCTCCCACTCAGAGTCTCTCTCTCTCTCTCTCCCTCCCTCAGTCTCTCTCTCTCTTTCACCCTCATTCTTTTTCTCTCTCCCCCTCAGTCTCTCTCTCTCAATCCTCATTCTCTCTCTCTCTCTCTCTCTCTCTCTTTCTCTCTCTCTCTCTCTCCCCCTCAGTCTTTCTCTCTCTCCCCCTCAGTCTCTCTCTCTCCCCCCTCATTCTCTCTCTCTCTCTCTCTCTCTCTTTCTCCCCCTCAGTCTCTCCCCCCTCAGTCTCTGTCTATCTCTCACACGCTCAGACTCACACTCTCCCCCTCTCAGACTCTCTCACACTCCCCCTCAGTCTCTCTTTCTCTCCCCATCAGTCTCACTCTCTCTCTCTCTCCCGCTCAGTCTCTCTCTCTGTCTCTCCCCCTCAGTCTCTCTCCCCATCAGTCTCTCTCTCTCACCCCTCAGTCTCTCCCTCTCACCCACCTTAGTCTCTCTCTCTCTTGCACTCAGTCTCACACTCACCCCCTCAATCTCTCACTCTCCGCCTCAGTCTCTCTCTCTCCCCCCTCACTCTCTCTCTCTCACCCTCAGGCTCTCTCTCTCCCCCCTCAGTCTCTCTCTCTCTCCCCCTCAGTCTCTCTCTATCTCCCCCCTCAGTCTCTCTCTCCCCCTCAGTCCCTCTATTTCCCACCTCAGTCTCTCTCTCTCGCCCTCAGTCTCTCATCCTCCCATGTTCTCTCACTCTCTCCCCCTCAGTCACTCTCTCTCCCCCTCAGTCACTCTCGCTCCCCCTCAGTATCTCTCTCTCTACCCCCTCACTCTCTCTCTCCCACCACTCTGTCTCTCTCTCTCACACCCCTAAGTCTATCTCACTCTCCCACCCCTCAGTCTCGCTCTCTCTCCCCCCTCTGTCTCTCTCTCACCCACCCCTCAGTCTCTCACTCTCTCCCCCCTCAGTCTCTCTCAACCTCTCCCCCCTCAGTCTCTCTCAATCTTTCCCCCTCAGTGTCTCTCAATCTCTCCCCCTCAGAGTTTCTCTCTCTCTCTCTCCCCCTCCCTCAGTCTCTCTCTCTCTTTCGCCATCAGTCTTTTTCTCTCTCCCCCTCAGTCTCTCTCTCTCCCCCCCTCTCTCTCTCTCTCTCTCTCTCTCTCTCTCTCTCCCCCTCAGTCTTTCTCTCTCTCCCCCTCAGTCTCTCTCTCCCTCCCCCGCAGACTCTCTCTCTCTCCCGCACAGTCTCTCTCTCTCTCTACCCCTCTGACTCGCTCTCTCTCTCCCTCAGACTTTCTCTCTCCCCCTCTCAGATCTCTCTCTCTCCCCCTCAGACTCTCTCTCTCCCCCTCAGTCTCTCTCTCTCTCCCCCTCAGTCTCTCTCTCTCCTCCTCAGTCTCTCTCTCCCTCTCCCCCTCAGTCTCTATCTCTCTCTCTCCCCCCTCAGTCTCTCTCTCTCTCCTCCTCTGCCTCTCTCTGCCCTCCTCAGTCTCCTTATTTCTCTCTCTCTCTCTCTCCCCCTCAGTCTCTCTCTCTCTCTCTCCTCCTCAATCTATCTCTCTCTCCCCCTCTGTCTCTCTTTCTCTCCCCATCAGTCTCTCTCTCTCTCTCCCGCCAAGTCTCTCTCTCTCTCTCCCCCTCAGTCTCTCTCCCCCTCAGTCTCACTCTCTCCGCCCTCAGTCTCTCCCTCTCACCCACCTCAGTCTCTCTCTCTCTTGCCCTCAGTCTCTCACTCACCCCCTCAATGTCTCACTCTCCGCCTCAGTCTCTCTCTGTCCCCCCTCACTCTCTCTCTCTCACCCTCAGTCTCTCTCTCTCTCCCCCTCAGTCTCTCTCTTTCTCCCCCCTCAGTCTCTCTCTATCTCCCCCCTCAGTCTCTCTCGCCCCCCTCAGTCTCTTTCTCTCTCCCCCCTCAATCTCTCTCTATCTCCCCCTCAGTCTCTCTCTCCCCCCTCAGTCTCTTTCTCTCTCCCCCCTCAATCTTTCTCTATCTCCCCCCTCAGTCTCTCTCTCCCCCACTCAGTCTCTCTCTCTCTCCCCCCTCATTCGCTCTCTCTCCCCCCTCAGTCTCTCTCTCTCTCCCCCCTCAGTCTCTCTCTCTCTCCCCCCTCAGTCTCTCACTCGCTCCCTCAGTCTCTCTCTCTCCCCCCTCAGTCTCTCTCTCTCTCCCCCCTCAGTCTCTCTCTCTCTCTCCCTCAGTCTCTCTCTCTCTGTCCCTCAGTCTCTCTCTCTCTCCTCTCTCAGTCTCTCCCTCTCCCCCTCAGTCTCTCTCTCCGCCGGCTCAGTCTATCTCTCTCTCCTCCTCTGCCTCTCTCTGCCCTCCTCAGTCTCCTTATTTCTCTCTCACTCTCTCTCCTCCTCAGTCTCTCTCTCTCTCCACCTCAATCTATCTCTCTCTCCCCCTCAGTCTCTCTTTCTCTCTCCCTCAGTCTCTCTCTCTCTCTCTCCCGCTCAGTCTCTCTCTCTCTCTCCCCCTCAGTCTCTCTCCCCCTCAGTCTCTATATCTCTCCCCCCTCAGTCTCTCCCTCTCACCCACCTCAGTCTCTCTCTCTCTCTTGCCCTCAGTCTCTCACTCACCCCCTCAATCTCTCACTCTCTGCCTCAGTCTCTCTCTCCCCCTCACTCTCTCTCTCTCACCCTCAGTCTCTCTCTCTCCACCCTCAGTCTCTCTCTCTCTCCCCCTCAGTCTCTCTCTATCCCCCCCTCAATCTCTCTCTCCCCCCTCAGTCTCTTTCTCTCTCTCCCCTCAATCTTTCTCTATCTCGCCCCTCAGTCTCTCTCTCTCCCCCTCAGTGTCTTTCTCTCTCCCCCCTCATTCGCTCTCTCTCGCCCCTCATTCTCTCTCTCTCTCCCCCCTCAGTCTCTCTCTCTCCCCCCTCAGTCTCTCTCTCGCTCCCTCAGTCTCTCTCTCTCCCCCCTTAGTCTCTCTCTCTCTCCCCCCTCAGTCTCTCTCTCTCTCCCTCAGTCTCTCTCTCTCTCCCTCCTCAGTCTGTGTCTCTCTCTCTCTCTCCCCCTCAGTCTGTCTCTCTCTCACTCCCCCTCAGTCTCTCTCTCTCTCTCTCACTAAGTATCTCTCTCTCTCTCCCCCTCAGTCTTTCTCTCTCTCTCACCCTCTCAGTCTCTCTTTCTCTCCCCCTCACTCTCTCTTTCTCTCCCCCTCACTCTCTCTATTTCTCCCCCTCACTTTCTCTCTCTCCCACCTCAGTCTCTCTATCTCTCACACAGTCTCTCTCTCTCTCCCCCCTCAGTCTCTCTCTCTCTCCCCCGTCATCTCTCTCTCTCTCCCCCCTCCGTCTCACTCTCTCCCCCCCTCAGTCTCTCTCTCTCGCCCTCAGTCTCTCTCCCTCCCAGTTTCTCTCTCTCTCCCCCTCAGTCACTCTCTCTCCCCCCTCAGTCTCTCTCTCTCTCCCCCCTCAATCTCTCTCTCTCCCACCCCTCAGACTCTCTCTCTCTCGCCCCTTTGTCTCTCTCTCTCCCACCCCTCCGTCTTTCTCTCTCCCCCCTCAGTCTCGCACTCTCTCTCCCGTTCCACAGTATCTCTCTTTCCCCCCTCAATCTCACTATCTCCCACCTCAGTCTTTCTCTCTCGCCCTCAGTCTCTCATCTTCCCATGTTCTCTCACTCTCTACCCCTCAGTCACTCTCTCTCCCCCTCAATCACTCTCTCTCCCCCTCAGTATCTCTCTCTACCCCCTCACTCTTTCTCTCTCCCACCACTCAATCTCTCTCTCTCTCCCACCCCTCAGTCTCTCTCTCTCTCTCACCCCTCAGTCTCGCTCTCTCTCTCCCCTCAGTCTCTCTCTCTCCCACCGCTCAGTCTCTCTCTCTCTCTCCCCCCTCAGTCTCTCTCAATCTCTCCCCACTCAGTCTCTCTCAATCTCACCCCTCAGTGTCTCTCAATCTCTCCCACTCAGAGTCTCTCTCTCTCTCTCTCCCTCCCTCAGTCTCTCTCTCTCTTTCACCCTCATTCTTTTTCTCTCTCCCCCTCAGTCTCTCTCTCTCAATCCTCATTCTCTCTCTCTCTCTCTCTCTCTCTCTTTCTCTCTCTCTCTCTCTCCCCCTCAGTCTTTCTCTCTCTCCCCCTCAGTCTCTCTCTCTCCCCCCTCATTCTCTCTCTCTCTCTCTCTCTCTCTTTCTCCCCCTCAGTCTCTCCCCCCTCAGTCTCTGTCTATCTCTCACACGCTCAGACTCACACTCTCCCCCTCTCAGACTCTCTCACACTCCCCCTCAGTCTCTCTTTCTCTCCCCATCAGTCTCACTCTCTCTCTCTCTCCCGCTCAGTCTCTCTCTCTGTCTCTCCCCCTCAGTCTCTCTCCCCATCAGTCTCTCTCTCTCACCCCTCAGTCTCTCCCTCTCACCCACCTCAGTCTCTCTCTCTCTTGCACTCAGTCTCACACTCACCCCCTCAATCTCTCACTCTCCGCCTCAGTCTCTCTCTCTCCCCCCTCACTCTCTCTCTCTCACCCTCAGGCTCTCTCTCTCCCCCCTCAGTCTCTCTCTCTCTCCCCCTCAGTCTCTCTCTATCTCCCCCCTCAGTCTCTCTCTCCCCCTCAGTCCCTCTATTTCCCACCTCAGTCTCTCTCTCTCGCCCTCAGTCTCTCATCCTCCCATGTTCTCTCACTCTCTCCCCCTCAGTCACTCTCTCTCCCCCTCAGTCACTCTCGCTCCCCCTCAGTATCTCTCTCTCTACCCCCTCACTCTCTCTCTCCCACCACTCTGTCTCTCTCTCTCACACCCCTAAGTCTATCTCACTCTCCCACCCCTCAGTCTCGCTCTCTCTCCCCCCTCTGTCTCTCTCTCACCCACCCCTCAGTCTCTCACTCTCTCCCCCCTCAGTCTCTCTCAACCTCTCCCCCCTCAGTCTCTCTCAATCTTTCCCCCTCAGTGTCTCTCAATCTCTCCCCCTCAGAGTTTCTCTCTCTCTCTCTCCCCCTCCCTCAGTCTCTCTCTCTCTTTCGCCATCAGTCTTTTTCTCTCTCCCCCTCAGTCTCTCTCTCTCCCCCCCTCTCTCTCTCTCTCTCTCTCTCTCTCTCTCTCCCCCTCAGTCTTTCTCTCTCTCCCCCTCAGTCTCTCTCTCCCTCCCCCGCAGACTCTCTCTCTCTCCCGCACAGTCTCTCTCTCTCTCTACCCCTCTGACTCGCTCTCTCTCTCCCTCAGACTTTCTCTCTCCCCCTCTCAGATCTCTCTCTCTCCCCCTCAGACTCTCTCTCTCCCCCTCAGTCTCTCTCTCTCTCCCCCTCAGTCTCTCTCTCTCCTCCTCAGTCTCTCTCTCCCTCTCCCCCTCAGTCTCTATCTCTCTCTCTCCCCCCTCAGTCTCTCTCTCTCTCCTCCTCTGCCTCTCTCTGCCCTCCTCAGTCTCCTTATTTCTCTCTCTCTCTCTCTCCCCCTCAGTCTCTCTCTCTCTCTCTCCTCCTCAATCTATCTCTCTCTCCCCCTCTGTCTCTCTTTCTCTCCCCATCAGTCTCTCTCTCTCTCTCCCGCCAAGTCTCTCTCTCTCTCTCCCCCTCAGTCTCTCTCCCCCTCAGTCTCACTCTCTCCGCCCTCAGTCTCTCCCTCTCACCCACCTCAGTCTCTCTCTCTCTTGCCCTCAGTCTCTCACTCACCCCCTCAATGTCTCACTCTCCGCCTCAGTCTCTCTCTGTCCCCCCTCACTCTCTCTCTCTCACCCTCAGTCTCTCTCTCTCTCCCCCCTCAGTCTCTCTCTTTCTCCCCCCTCAGTCTCTCTCTATCTCCCCCCTCAGTCTCTCTCGCCCCCCTCAGTCTCTTTCTCTCTCCCCCCTCAATCTCTCTCTATCTCCCCCCTCAGTCTCTCTCTCCCCCCCTCAGTCTCTCTCTCTCTCCCCCCTCATTCGCTCTCTCTCCCCCCTCAGTCTCTCTCTCTCTCCCCCCTCAGTCTCTATCTCTCTCCCTCAGTCTCTCTCTCTCTCTCTCCCTCAGTCTCTCTCTCTCTCCCCCCTCAGTCTCTCCCTCTCCCCCTCAGTCTCTCTGTCTCTCTCCCCCCCTCAGTCTCTCTCCCGCTCTCCTCCTCTGCCTCTCTCTGCCTTCTTCAGTCTCTCTCTCTCGCCCCCTCAGTCTCTCTCTCTCTTCCCCCTCAGCCTCTCTCTCGCTCCCTCAGTCTCCTCTCTCTGCCCCCTCAGTCTCTCCCTCTCACCAACCTCAGTCTCTCTCTCTCTTGCCCTCAGTATCTCATTCACCCCCTCAATCTCTCACTCTCCGCCTCAGTCTCTCTCTCTGCCCCCTCACTCTCTCTCTCTCACCCTCAGTCTCTCTCTCTCCACCCTCAGTCTCTCTCTCTCCACCCTCAGTCTCTCTCTCTCTCCCCCCTCAGTCTCTCCCTCTCACCCACCTCAGTCTCTCTCTCTCTTGCCCTCAGTCTCTCACTCACCCCCTCAATGTCTCACTCTCCGCCTCAGTCTCTCTCTGTCCCCCCTCACTCTCTCTCTCTCACCCTCAGTCTCTCTCTCTCTCCCCCCTCAGTCTCTCTCTTTCTCCCCCCTCAGTCTCTCTCTATCTCCCCCCTCAGTCTCTCTCGCCCCCCTCAGTCTCTTTCTCTCTCCCCCCTCAATCTCTCTCTATCTCCCCCCTCAGTCTCTCTCTCCCCCCCTCAGTCTCTCTCTCTCTCCCCCCTCATTCGCTCTCTCTCCCCCCTCAGTCTCTCTCTCTCTCCCCCCTCAGTCTCTATCTCTCTCCCTCAGTCTCTCTCTCTCTCTCTCCCTCAGTCTCTCTCTCTCTCCCCCCTCAGTCTCTCCCTCTCCCCCTCAGTCTCTCTGTCTCTCTCCCCCCCTCAGTCTCTCTCCCGCTCTCCTCCTCTGCCTCTCTCTGCCTTCTTCAGTCTCTCTCTCTCGCCCCCTCAGTCTCTCTCTCTCTTCCCCCTCAGTCTCTCTCTCGCTCCCTCAGTCTCCTCTCTCTGCCCCCTCAGTCTCTCCCTCTCACCAACCTCAGTCTCTCTCTCTCTTGCCCTCAGTATCTCATTCACCCCCTCAATCTCTCACTCTCCGCCTCAGTCTCTCTCTCTGCCCCCTCACTCTCTCTCTCTCACCCTCAGTCTCTCTCTCTCCACCCTCAGTCTCTCTCTCTCTCCCCCCTCAGTCTCTCTCTATCTCCCCCCTCAGTCTCTCTCTCCCCCCTCAGTCTCTTTCTCTCTCTCCCCTCAATCTATCTCTATCTCTCCCCTCAGTCTCTCTCTCCCCCCTCAGTCTCTCTCTCTCTCCCCCCTCATTCGCTCTCTCTCCCCCCTCAGTCTCTCTCTCTCTCCCCCCTTAGTCTCTCTCTCTCTCCCCCCTCAGTCTCTCTCTCGCTCCCTCAGTCTATCTCTCTCCCCCCTCAGTCTCTCTCTCTCTCCCCCCTCAGTCTCTCTCTCTCTCTCTCTCAGTCTTTCTCTCTCTCTCCCTCAGTCTCTCTCTCTCTCCCTCCTCAGTCTTTCTCTCTCTCTCTCTCTCCCCCTCAGTCTGTCTCTCTCTCACTCCCCCTCAGTCTCTCTCTCTCTCTCTCACTAATTCTCTCTCTCTCTCTCCCCCTCAGTCTTTCTCTCTCTCTCACCCTCTCAGTCTCTCTCTCTCTCCCCCTCAGTCGCTCTCTCTCCCGCTCAGTCGCTCTCTCTACCCCTCAAACTCTCTCTCTCCCCCCTCAGTCTCTCTCGCTCTTCTCTCCCCCTCAGTCTCTATCTCTCCCCTCAGTCTCTCTCTCTCTCACCCCTCAGTCTCTCTATCTCCCACCTCAGTCTCTCTCTCTCGCCCTCAGTCTCTCATCCTCCCATGTTCTCTCACTCTCTCCCACTCAGTCACTCTCTCTCCCCCTCAGTCACTCTCGCTCCCCCTCAGTATCTCTCTCTCTACCCCCTCACTCTCTCTCTCCCCCTCAGTCGCTCTCTCTCTCCCCCTCAGTCTCTCTCTCCCCCCTCAGTCTCTCTCTCGCTCCTCCTCTGCCTCTCTCTGCCCTCCTCAGTCTCCTTATTTCTCTCTCTCTCTCTCTCCCCCTCAGTCTCTCTCTCTCTCCCCCTCAGTCTTTCTCTCTCCCGCCCTTAGTCTCTCTCTCTCCCCCCTCATTCTCTATCTCTCTCTCTCTCTCTCTTTCTCCCCCTCAGTCTCTCCCCCCTCAGTCTCTCTCTCTCTCTCACCCCCTCAGACTCACACTCTCCCCCTCTCAGACTCTCTCTGACTCCCCCTCAGACTCTCTCTCCCTCCCCCGCAGACTCTCTCTCTCTCCCGCACAGTCTCTCTCTCTGTACCACTCAGACTCTCTCTCTCTCCCCCTCAGACTCTATCTATCCCCCTCTCAGATCTCTCTCTCTCCCCCTCAGACTCTCTCTCTCCCCCTCAGTCGCTCTCTCTCTCACCCTCAGTCTCTCTCTCTCCTCCTCAGTCTCTCTCTCCCTCTCCCCCTCAGTCTCTCTCTCTCTCTCTCCCCCCTCAGTCTCTCTCTCGCTCCTCCTCTGCCTCTCTCTGCCCTCCTCAGTCTCCTTATTTCTCTCTCTCTCTGTCTCCCCCTCAGTCTCTCTCTCTCTCTCTCTCCACCTCAATCTATCTCTCTCTCCCCCTCAGTCTCTATATCTCCCCCCTCAGTCTCTCTCTCCCCCCTCAGTATATTTCTTCTCTCCCCTCAATCTATCTCTATCTCCCCCCTCAGTCTCTCTCTCCACCCCCTCAGTCTCTCTCTCTCTCCCCCCTCATTCGCTCTCTCTCCCCCCTCAGTCTGTCTCTCTCTCCCGGCTCAGTCTCTCTCTCTCTCCCCCCTCAGTCTCTCTCTCGCTCCCTCAGTCTCTCTCTCTCCCCGCTCAGTCTCTCTCTCTCTCCCCCCTCAGTCTCTCTCTCTCACCCTCAGTCTCTCTCTCTCTCTCTCCTTCAGTCTTTCTCTCTCCCTCCTCAGTCTGTCTCTCTCTCTCTCTCTCCCCCTCAGTCTGTCTCTCTCTCACTCCCCCTCAGTCTCTCTCTCTCTCTCTCACTAAGTCTCTCTCTCTCTCTCCCCCTCAGTCTTTCTCTCTCTCTCACCCTCTCAGTCTCTCTCTCTCTCCCCCTCAGTCGCTCTCTCTCCCGCTCAGTCGCTCTCTCTACCCCTCAAACTCTCTCTCTCCCCCTCAGTCTCTCTCGCTCTTCTCTCCCCCTTAGTCTCTCTCTCTCCCCTCAGTCTCTCTCTCTCTCACCCCTCAGTCTCTCCCTCTCTCTCACTCTCCCCACTCAGTCTCTCTCTCTCTCCCCCTCACTCTCTCTTTCTCTCCCCCTCACTCTCTCTATCTCTCCCCCTCACTCTCTCACTCTCTCCCACCTCAGTCTCTCTATCTCTCACACAGTCTCTCTCTCTCTCCACCCTCAGTCTCTCTCTCTCTCCCCCGTCATCTCTCTCTCTCTCCCCCCTCAGTCTCTCTCTCTCCCCCCTCAGTCTCTCTCTCTCCCACCACTCAGTCTCGCTCTCTATCGCCCCTCAGTCTCTCTCTCTCCCACCCCTCCGTCTCTCTCTCTCCCACCTCAGTCTCTCTCTCTCGCCCTCAGTATCTCATCTTCCCATGTTCTCTCACTCTCTACCCCTCAGTCACTCTCTCTCCCCCTCAGTCACTCTCTCTCCCCCTCAGTATCTCTCTCTAACCCCTCACTCTCTCTCTCTCCCACCACTGAGTCTCTCTCTCTCTCCCACCCCTCAGTCTCTCTCTCTCTCTCTCACCCCTCAGTCTCGCTCTCTCTCCCCCCTCAGGCTCTCTCTCTCCTATCCCTCAGTCTCTCTCTCCCCCCTTCAGTCTCTCTCTCTCTCTCCCCCCTCATTCGCTCTCTCTCCCCCCTCAGCCTCTCTCTCTCCCCCCTCAGTCTCTCTCTCTCTCGCCCCTCAGTCTCTCTCTCGCTCCCTCAGTCTCTCTCTCTCCCCCCTCAGTCTCTATCTCTCTCCCCCCTCAGTCTCTCGCTCTCTCTCCCTCAGTCTCTCTCTCTCTCTCCCTCAGTCTCTCTCTCTCTCCTCTCTCAGTCTCTCCCTCTCCCCCTCAGTCTCTCTCTCTCCCGCCTCAGTCTATCTCTCTCTCCTCCTCTGCCTCTCTCTGCCCTCCTCAGTCTCCTTATTTCTCTCTCACTCTCTCTCCCCCTCAGTCTCTCTCTCTCTCCACCTCTATCTATCTCTCTCTCCCCCTCAGTCTCTCTTTCTCTCTCCCTCAGTCTCTCTCTCTCTCTCTCCCGCTCAGTCTCTCTCTCTCTCCCCCTCAGTCTCTCTCCCCCTCAGTCTCCCTCTCTCCTCCCTCAGTCTCTCCCTCTCACCCACCTCAGTCTCTCTCTCTCTTGCCCTCAGTCTCTCACTCACACCCTCAATCTCTCACTCTCCGCCTCAGTCTCTCTCTCTCTCCCCCTCACTCTCTCTCTCTCACCCTCAGTCTCTCTCTCTCCCCCCTCAGTCTCTCTCTCTCTCCCACCTCAGTCTCTCTCTTCCCCCTCAGTCTCTTTCTCTCTCCCCCCTCAATCTTTCTCTATCTCCCCCCTCAGTCTCTCTCTCCCCCCCTCAGTCTCTCTCACTCTCCCCCCTCATTCGCTCTCTCTCCCCCCTCAGTCTCTCTCTCTCTCCCCCCTCAGTCTCTCTCTCTCTCCCCCCTCAGTCTCTCTCTCGCTCCCTCAGTCTCTCTCTCTCCCCCCTCAGTCTCTCTCTCTCTCCCCCCTCAGTCACTCTCTCTCTCTCCCTCAGTCTCTCTCTCTCTGTCCCTCAGTCTCTCTCTCTCTCCTCTCTCAGTCTCTCCCTCTTCCCCTCAGTCTCTCTCTCCGCCGGCTCAGTCTATCTCTCTCTCCTCCTCTGCCTCTCTCTGCCCTCCTCAGTCTCCTTATTTCTCTCTCACTCTCTCTCCCCCTCAGTCTCTCTCTCTCTCCACCTCAATCTATCTCTCTCTCCCCCTCAGTCTCTCTTTCTCTCTCCCTCAGTCTCTCTCTCTCTCTCTCCCGCTCAGTCTCTCTCTCTCTCTCCCCCTCAGTCTCTCTCCCCCTCAGTCTCTATATCTCTCCCCCCTCAGTCTCTCCCTCTCACCCACCTCAGTCTCTCTCTCTCTCTTGCCCTCAGTCTCTCACTCACCCCCTCAATCTCTCACTCTCTGCCTCAGTCTCTCTCTCTCCCCCCTCACTCTCTCTCTCTCACCCTCAGTCTCTCTCTCTCCACCCTCAGTCTCTCTCTCTCTCCCCCTCAGTCTCTCTCTATCCCCCCCCTCAATCTCTCTCTCCCCCCTCAGTCTCTTTCTCTCTCTCCCCTCAATCTTTCTCTATCTCGCCCCTCAGTCTCTCTCTCTCCCCCTCAGTGTCTTTCTCTCTCCCCCCTCTTTCGCTCTCTCTCGCCCCTCATTCTCTCTCTCTCTCCCCCCTGAGTCTCTCTCTCTCTCCCCCCTCAGTCTCTCTCTCGCTCCCTCAGTCTCTCTCTCTCCCCCCTTAGTCTCTCTCTCTCTCTCCCCCCTCAGTCTCTCTCTCTCTCCCTCAGTCTCTCTCTCTCTCCCTCCTCAGTCTGTCTCTCTCTCTCTCTCTCCCCCTCAGTCTGTCTCTCTCTCACTCCCCCTCAGTCTCTCTCTCTCTCTCTCACTAAGTATCTCTCTCTCTCTCCCCCTCAGTCTTTCTCTCTCTCTCACCCTCTCAGTCTCTCTTTCTCTCCCCCTCACTCTCTCTTTCTCTCCCCCTCACTCTCTCTATTTCTCCCCCTCACTTTCTCTCTCTCCCACCTCAGTCTCTCTATCTCTCACACAGTCTCTCTCTCTCTCCCCCCTCAGTCTCTCTCTCTCTCCCCCGTCATCTCTCTCTCTCTCCCCCCTCCGTCTCTCTCTCTCCCCCCCTCAGTCTCTCTCTCTCGCCCTCAGTCTCTCTCCCTCCCAGTTTATCTATCTCTCCCCCTCAGTCACTCTCTCTCCCCCCTCAGTCTCTCTCTCTCTCAGTCCTCAATCTCTCTCTCTCCCACCCCTCAGTCTCTCTCTCTCTCGCCCCTTTGTCTCTCTCTCTCCCACCCCTCCGTCTTTCTCTCTCCCCCCTCAGTCTCGCACTCTCTCTCCCGTTCCACAGTATCTCTCTTTCCCC
Organism: Pristiophorus japonicus; assembly: GCF_044704955.1. Taxonomy (NCBI): domain Eukaryota; kingdom Metazoa; phylum Chordata; class Chondrichthyes; family Pristiophoridae; genus Pristiophorus; species Pristiophorus japonicus. Next base: position 1,671,892 of record NW_027250799.1, on the reverse strand, counting down.
CCTCAATCTCACTATCTCCCACCTCAGTCTCTCTCTCTCGCCCTCAGTCTCTCATCTTCCCATGTTCTCTCACTCTCTACCCCTCAGTCACTCTCTCTCCCCCTCAGTCACTCTCTCTCCCCCTCAGTATCTCTCTCTACCCCCTCACTCTCTCTCTCTCCCACCACTCAATCTCTCTCTCTCTCCCACCCCTCAGTCTCTCTCTCTCTCTCACCCCTCAGTCTCGCTCTCTCTCTCCCCTCAGTCTCTCTCTCTCCCACCGCTCAGTCTCTCTCTCTCTCTCCCCCCTCAGTCTCTCTCAATCTCTCCCCACTCAGTCTCTCTCAATCTCACCCCTCAGTGTCTCTCAATCTCTCCCACTCAGAGTCTCTCTCTCTCCTCTCTCCCTCCCTCAGTCTCTCTCTCTCTTTCGCCCTCATTCTTTTTCTCTCTCCCCCTCAGTCTCTCTCTCTCCCCCCTCATTCTCTCTCTCTCTCTCTCTTTCTCTCTCTCTCTCTCTCCCCCTCAGTCTTTCTCTCTCTCCCCCTCAGTCTCTCTCTCTCCCCCTCATTCTCTCTCTCTCTCTCTCTCTCTTTCTCCCCCTCAGTCTCTCCCCCCTCAGTCTCTGTCTATCTCTCACACGCTCAGACTCACACTCTCCCCTCTCAGACTCTCTCACACTACCCCTCAGTCTCTCTTTCTCTCCCCATCAGTCTCAGTCTCTCTCTCTCCCCATCAGTCTCTCTCTCTCACCCCTCAGTCTCTCCCTCTCACCCACCTCAGTCTCTCTCTCTCTTGCCCTCAGTCTCTCACTCACCCCCTCAATCTCTCACTCTCCGCCTCAGTCTCTCTCTCTCCCCCCTCACTCTCTCTCTCTCACCCTCAGTCTCTCTCTCTCCCCCTCAGTCTCTCTCTCTCTCCCCCTCAGTCTCTCCCTCTATCTCCCCCCTCAGTCTCTCTCTCCCCCTCAGTCCCTCTATCTCCCACCTCAGTCTCTCTCTCTCGCCCTCAGTCTCTCATCCTCCCATGTTCTCTCACTCTCTCCCCCTCAGTCACTCTCTCTCCCCTCAGTCACTCTCGCTCCCCCTCAGTATCTCTCTCTCTACCCCCTCACTCTCTCTCTCCCACCACTCTGTCTCTCTCTCTCACACCCCTGAGTCTATCTCACTCTCCCACCCTCAGTCTCGCTCTCTCTCCCCCGTCTGTCTCTCTCTCACCCACCCCTCAGTCTCTCACTCTCTCCCCCCTCAGTCTCTCTCAACCTCTCCCCCCTCAGTCTCTCTCAATCTTTCCCCCTCAGTGTCTCTCAATCTCTCCCCCTCAGAGTCTCTCTCTCTCTCTCTCCCCCTCCCTCAGTCTTTCTCTCTCTTCGCCATCAGTCTTTTTCTCTCTCCCCCTCAGTCTCTCTCTCCCTCCCCCCTCTCTCTCTCTCTCTCTCTCTCTCTCTCTCTCTCTCCCCCTCATTCTTTCTCTCTCTCCCCCTCAGTCTCTCTCTCCCTCCCCCGCAGACTCTCTCTCTCTCCCGCACAGTCTCTCTCTCTCTACCCCTCTGATCTCTCTCTCTCTCTCCCTCAGACTCTCTCTCTCCCCCTCTCAGATATCTCTCTCTCCCCCTCAGACTCTCTCTCTCCCCCTCAGTCTCTCTCTCTCTCCCCCTCAGTCTCTCTCTCTCCTCCTCA